>NC_084606.1:22508876-22808876 GCF_033807715.1 Cololabis saira | reverse complement strand
CCTGAACCCTAAAAGGCATGCTTTTTTTCCATGAAGATAAAGTGAAGGATAAAAGGCAAGTATTTAAATCAGAAAATATTACAACTGGAGGTGAAAATGAAATGGTGACATGGAACTGGACGTGAAAGACAGAAATGCTGCCACTGTGACATTTTTCAGGTAAAACAATTTCCTCTCTCATCCAATATGTCTGGCTTCTTTGTAGATTTCCCCAGACTGGAGCCGTGGTCGGAGAACGCCTCCCTGTCTGATGCTTCCCTCTTCATGGACGGCTTCCTCTACATCTCCTCCGGCCCTTCCAAGATGCCACTGGATCGGCGAGGAAGAGATGGTGAGTGCAAAAGCTATTTTGCAAACTCCTGGCAAGGCCAATCAAACCGTCAATCCATTTGTAAGCAATTTAAGCTGCGTGTTTGTCAGAGGTCTCCTCCAGTTAAGCGCTGATCGATCAATCAGTGTCACTCTGTCAGTTGTCAAAACGCCAATCGTTTAATCCGTACAGCAAACAGTCCAGTCACAACGATCAATGAATCTGTCTTTCAAGAGTGTTCTGCATGATCCTCTGGGAGTCCTTGTCAGACGGATGTATGTCAGACAACTGAGCTGTGATCGCTCTGTTGAGGCACAGGGCAAATTTGGGTCAGTTTAGAAAAAATAAATGTTGAATAGATTTAATATAAGAACTTAAATACAATTCCCTCATAAACGTACCTGTGATGCCTCCTCCAAAACTTTTTAATTCCCTTCCTTTTGTCCTTTAAGGCAGTTTAAAACTTTTAATCAAGCTCCATTTTCCAGCCAGACTCCTCAGCTGCTGCTGCACCTCCTGCTCTGCAGCGGTCCCACCTCTCCAAACAGCTGGATCATTGCTGGGGCCCATGGGTAATTAGGAGAAGGAGCCAGCTTTGGACTTTGCCTCTAGGGAAGAGGGTTATTTGGAAGGTGAAGGAGTGGGATAAGGAATTGGGGGATGGAGGAGAAACACTACCTGCCACTTGAATAAGCTCAGTCTCATCCATCCCACCCCCCCATCCACCCATCCAGCCACCAATAAACCCTCGGCCCCTCGGTGGGGGTTGTACATGTTGGCTAATGAAAAGAGCTGAGGTCTGAGAAATTGGCTCGTAGATGAGCTGGGGAGAAGTTTTATCAGTGTATCTCTTGGAAAACTCATTACTTGTACAAATTAAATTCATTTAATTTTCACTTTTTAAAGAATAGTTCCAGTGTAGTGAAACTAGGGATGGGCGGCATTTATCCCGATAACGATGTCTAACTATGTCATGATGACATCATGATGTGATTGGACTTTATTTATTGGAAATGAAGGTGCCTTAAAAATCAAAAATTCTTTCTTTCTTTCTTTCTTTCTTTCTTTCTTTCTTTCTTTCTTTCTTTCTTTCTTTCTTTCTTTCTTTCTTTCTTTCTTTCTTTCTTTCTTTCTTTCTTTCTTTCTTTCTTTCTTTCTTTCTTTCTTTCTTTCTTTCTTTCTTTCTTTCTTTCTTTCTTTCTTTCTTTCTTTCTTTCTTTCTTTCTTTCTTTCTTTCTTTCTTTCTTTCTTTCTTTCTTTCTTTCTTTCTTTCTTTCTTTCTTTCTTTCTTTCTTTCTTTCTTTCTTTCTTTCTTTCTTCCTTCCGTCATCAAAGGGAATTTATCGTTTTTACCGCGAGATGACAAATTCTTACCGTGGAGAATTTTTTTGACGGTTTATCGTGAACGGTAAAATATCGCCCATTCCTAATTGAAACCAGGCTCTCGTTTTGTAAATAATAGTACATTTAAGTTGAAATATGTCTTATTGCGACAAAATCTGATCTGTAAATGTGAAAAAAAAAGTTTTAAACTCTAGTTACTGGTATGATTATAGTCTGGAGATAAAAAAAAGTGATGAAATATTACCCTTAAGACGGAAAACTACACGTTATGCTGAGGTTTTTCCCGGTCGATCATTCACTGTCCAGCATTATTCTTTCATCGTAAGTTGTGTTACGGCCAATTTGCTTCATGTAACTTAACTATTACCGCTGCTTTTATCTCTGCTTTGGATTTCACCAACTTCCTGAGATGAAACCAAAACATTTTAAAACATGAACAGAAAACATTTAAATCAGAGTTTAATTTAACTGCATATGTGGTTTATGATAATTCCTTTTACAAACGTATAATTGCTCTAAAAGTATTCTGTCGTCTCATTACAGCCCCTTTGTACTGTATAGCCGTAATCTATATTTCAAACCACGTGGTATCGGTTTTGTTTTCTATTTTAGGGAGTTTTTACAAACTCTTCCAGTCATCACACTTATTCAGAGTTGTCCCTTCCCAGATAAGACCCTGTGCTGTTTCAAGGAATAAACACCTTGTTATTTCATCTATTATGGAGAACTTTCCTTTTGAACATTAATGGTGTTTTAACAGTGGCTGTTAAAAAATTCAGAGCAGTTGGGTTCAGAACTTAATGTGTTCAAGCTTCTTCAATGACGGGAAGCAATGTCAGGACTGTGTGAGCAAAAAGGGATACGGTATTTTTGAATGTACTACAGGATGCTTCTGGTTCCCAGGCTAATGGATTGATGCTCTATTGATGTGCTCGAGTCCTTAATAATTCATGGGTTGTGTCAGGACTTCATAAAAGCACTCTGCGACAGACTTAAACTTGTTTTTGTGTTTGTTTGTTTGTTTTAAATGTAGACACCTAATAGGCTTTGGTTACACTAATCAGAATCGTATGAACAGTATGATATAAATTGATTTGTCAGGAATTTTTGCCAGTGGCTCCGACAGCAGTGCCATTGTACTACTGCGCAGTATTAAAGTACAACACAGTTGATATTGCTGTTAATACACTATAGACTAGGGTTAGAAAAACAGATTATTGTTGTCTCGTTTGTGCTTAAAACCATGTGAGCATTCTCCTCTGTGTGTTTAAATCCACGGTAGATAGTTAATTTCAGCTCAAATTAAATCCTCCCCCTTGAACGGCCGGAGGAGTGACTCTCGCAGCTCTTGAGTGTGTACTTGCTGCGTGCGCGCGTCTTTGTTTGTCTGCGTTCTTGCGTGAGCCTGGGGAGGAAAACACAGTTATCGTCTGAAAATGTTGAGCAGCAGCAGCAGCAGGGAAATGGCACCCGTAATTTTTGATTAGTTTTGTCTTTTCCTCATCAGCAGCACTCCACTTTTTGCCTGCAACAGTAACTCACAAATGCCAGAGAGAGAGGGGGGATGGAGGGAGGGGGGCATGTGGATGGAAGTCAAATTACATTTTATTGAGCCCGTATGAACAATGCAATTACTTTCTGCAACAAAGATGGAGTCATGCCTTTTGATATGCCAAATTATCTTTGTGGTTTATGTTAAAATGTAATAGTCAAACAATATTAAATAACACTCACATTCATGTTACTCTGTTTTATGCTTTATAAAGAGTACAGGGAGCTATTTCTCTCAATCTAATGTAGATTTCAGAGTGCTTTTCTTAAATGAGTCAGTAGTACTGTTACTAAACTGGAAACACACGTCAGATAGTGTTTATGAACCTTATCTTACGCCATAGCTGTCCATCCGTCACTGTAATGGAGAGAACTCTAATTCTGGCACAGGGAGATTGTTCAGATCCCTTCAGTTTCCCGATTTCCATTTCCAGCCCCCCTGACAGGCAGTGCACCAGATGTCTTCATCGCAGATATTTTAGTCTGATGGCAAGATAAGCAGACGACTGGTGGAAGGGGTGGACGCCGGAGAGTGAGTGAGGGGAGATTGAGTGGAATAGCCTGCTATTTCGATACACACTTAAATGGGTGTCTGTAGACTGTTGATAAAAAAAAAAAAAAAAAAGTTTAGGGAGACTTTGCACAAATCTGGGGTTTTAAAAATAAAGCTGAATACAAATTGTGAGTTAAAAACTTTCCTGAGAACAAACTCGGTCCATTCAGCCGGTGTAACTGCCACATTATTGACTTGATTTGTCGATTAAACCACCTCGTCGTGCGCATTTAGAGCATTCAGTGCATTGTAGAAATTGCTGGAAAGGGAAAAGGGAGGGAAGATTCAGAGGCCTTCTTTTCTTTATAAAATACTATGCAGGGAAGCTCTCTTGGCGCACAAGCTAATTGGCCCGATTTATTTGGTGGAGCACGTCCTGCAGTTGGCTTCCGCTAGCGTCGTCTCTTGCGGCTGGTTGCGGACTCCCGCGGTGCGCGGCTGGCTGGGCCATGGGGCCGCCGCTGCTGTGTGCGGGGGAACAGCTGGCAATGGACGCAGCTGCTTGATTGTAAATCAAGCATTATTGTTACCCTTAGTGCACTGGTGCTTGTGTGGAAGTCAGCGGTGTCCCACCTGCTAAGAAAATGCCGGGCCACAAACAAAGACGAGGGAACGAGGCTCATGATTGAGTGATGTGAGCAATAATTTTCTTGGCAAATCCCTTAAAGGGCGCCAAAGGCATTCACTAGCTGGAAGATGCTATAGTTCAGTAGTAGTTGCATTCAGCAGTATGTATGACAGCCTTTTTTAATTTATAAACCCCTAAAGACTATATCAATCATTGATAGTGGCCATCATTAGGCTGATTCTTCAAAAACTGGTTTGTGAAATATTATGCCATTATTCTATCCGGACCCACAAGCCCACAGCAATTTCCCTCTCAGAATTGCAGATTATAATGTCTTCGCCCTTGGAGTGGAAACTCTCAATGGACATCTCAGTCTAGTTTTTCTGTGTCCTTAATGCAAGGCAAGTTTATTTGTGCAGAACATTTCAGCAACAAAGCAATTCAAAGTGCTTTACATAATGAAAATCTGAAAAAAGTGAGGAGGAGAAAAAAGGTACAGCACAGTGTTAGAATAAAGAAGAGTTTGACTTAAACCAGAGTCACAATTTAGTACAAAAATTTACATTATTTAAAGTTAAATTCAGAATAGTTTAAATAATTCATTCAAAAGCAACTGTAAAAAAAATAGATTTTATCCTCGATTTAAAGGAACTGAGGGCTTCAGCGTTCCTGCAGTTTGTTCCAGATGTTGATGTAATCTGTTATCTGTTTAAGGAGGTAAAATCTGGAAGCTACACATACTGTACCTGCATCCGAATGCAGGCTTTGCAAAAAGGCTTTTAGGACTTCTAACATTCCTTTAGATTTTGACAATGAAATGTAGAGGTAGAGTTAGAAATGCATTTTTAAATCGTTAATTGTTTCATGTGTTTCTCGTATTACCATATTGAAGGTTGAAGCTTCCATGTTTAAAAATAACTTGTATTGGAAATGGGTTTCATTTTAGAAAATAAAGTGTCAAAAAGCACTGTTGTCAATGCAGTGTGTGTTGATTTCCTAGTACCAACTTGGAAAACAGGACTACAGAACGGTTACGCCGAGGCTGGAATAGCAAGGAAAAGAAAACGCAAAAAAACTTTTAAAGACTTTTAAAGGAAATTTCATGAAAAGTTAGGAATTTTATTTAACTAAGATTTGTTAAAACATTTCTCTCTGAGCCACAAATATGAGCCTGGTGCTTGTGTTAGAGGAAACGTCCAGAGCTATCTGGACTTTTTTTTGTGAAAATGTATTTTACTCCATGAAATGTTGGCCTTGTGAAAACACACTCAGAGAAAAATGTAATATTCTGAGAGTGAAACATGTGACATCTTTGTCTTTGTTCAATGTTTTTTTTAAAGACGATTAAAGAGTCTATTCTCATTTAAAAATTATTATTTGATTTGAGAGTGTACTGGTGAGGTTAACGTGGATCCATATAAACTGCACAATCCCAACTGAAACAGGAAGAAAGAATTTCCAGGAACTGAAACTGAAACCAACTCAGGTGACCTGCTGTAGCCGACCAGCTCAGATCTCCCTCCAGGTCTGCACGGGGTTGGCTTGAGCGTATTAAAATGCATCGGGTTAAACTGCTGGCATTAGGTCTTGGGTCTTTGCCTTGGATAGATGACTCCTTATGCCTATTTGAGGGTGAAAATAACAGCCTAAAAAGTTCAATTATAAAATCTATTTGGGTTAATGTGACCCCTGCACCGTACAAGACTGAATTGGCTCAGCATCGGCACCAGCACTTTCTGATGGAAAAGAAATCCTATTCATATATGACATGACCTGGATTCCCAAATAATCACTGCTGGAAAGAGGGTTTTTTGTGTAATAATTCACAATATTGAGCTATCTAACAGCTCATAATATCTACTGACATCGGTCTCTTTTTAAAAAATGCTTTTGTGAAAATCTCATATGATGAAGAGTAATCTGTTCACTTTTTTCCTAATGAGAGTCTATGGCACAGCAAGAATGTAACCATCTTTAATTTAAAAACGTGATGGACATGGCATTTAATGCCCATCCGCAGTTATTCAAAGACACCAAATTGAACTGCATTTCAATCTTTTCTGTCGCCAAGACAACATTATATTTTTACAGACAGATCAGAGCGGGAATTACTTTAAATATCACACTTTGTCTCTTTCTTTCCTATCTAACGTGCACATCCGCAACTTCTACACGCACGCCGGGTTTTAAATGGAGATGATGAATCCACAGCTGCAGAAATAATCTTTTTCTTGAAGTGAAGTGAGGTCAGAAGAAGAGTATTTTTTTTTCTAAATGCCAAGGAAGAAAATAAATATTATTTATTTAGCAGTTTTAAAGCAGTTTGCAGAATCATGTCCAAATTGGTTTTTATTTATATAAAAAGAGTACACAAAGATAAAGTCAGAAAGAGCCATAAAGGCTAGCAGCCGAAGGTTGAACGGAGCAAAACTGTCATCTTCTTTTTCCAGGCTTATCACATCCATTTTCTTTTAACATCCAGTTGTCGACACTTCCTTTTTATTGGAACTATATCTGTTCCTTCAGAAACATCACACACTGTTGGCAGATGAATGCACAATTAGCATATTCATGAGGTGAATACAGTGGAAACTTTGCAGTCGTGAGCGGAGGGGAGTGGGACGGGAGGCTGTGTGTGTTTGTTGCGGAACAAAAAAGCAGATGGCACGATGACTTTGAAAATCCAAAATTAGGTACGTTTTCATGAACTTCATGCTCATTGGCTGCGTAAATCATGCAGTCAAATCGTCATGAAAGACAATGCTGTGTGTTTTCCAGCTTTCCCAATGAGAGGCTGTTTGTTGATTGAAATCTGCTTTGTACTTGGAATTTCTTAACAGCTTTAATTCTGTGTGCACTTGGGTATATCCATACGTGCTGTTTATATTACAGCTGATTACATTTTTTTTTAATTTGGACACAAATCGGGCTTTTCTAGGCAGGATATAAACTCTCTGTCAGCCCCCTTTAGCCTGTCATTCAAGCATAAGTTTCAGCTGTTAGCTGTAACATAGCTTATGCGCCGTGCCTTTACAAATAAATAGGGATGCCCCGATACCATTTTTTTCACACCAAGTATGAGTACTAGTATTTTAATTTGTGTACTCGCCGATACCGAGTACCGATACGATACTTCTACCACAAAAATAACTACGGTAGGCTAAAAATGCAATGAATTAGAATACAGGTTTTATTTGCAACAGATAAATTCAATAAAAATAAATAAAATGAGTAGAATAACTATTTTAAACAAAACTCAGCCGGCTGGGCTTTCCTCCGTGGCACGGTGGGGCTGGGAGGTCTTGCAGTAGCATTAGCAAACTCTGTATACTCAGCTTTATGATGCGCCTTGAGATGTTTTATCAAGTTGCTGGTATTAAACGACGTTTTCTCCTTTCCTCCTCTTGACACCTTAGCAGCACGTAGCTTGCAGTCTGCCTTGCTTCTGACGTCGTCCCTTATTTTGAAACATGTCCACACTGCGGACTTCCTGCTTGCATTAATTGTCGCTATCTTGCCTCACCCGGGGAGCCGTGGGGCGGCTCAACATCTCCCCCTAGAGTCACTAATCAGTAACTACAACAACAATGAAGTGGTATCGGTGTGTGGTATCGGATAATTTTTGCGAGTACGAGGATATGAGAGCAGTATCGGCCCCGATACCGATATCAGTATCGGTATCGAGGCATCCCTACAAATAAACATTCATCCTATAAACACTTTTTGCCATGCTGGGATCAAAATACGTAAAAGCCCTGCACACAACTCACAACAGCATGTTGTAACAACACAACCTGCCTAAAACGCCTGCCACTTAAGCATCCGTTAGTGGTTAGCTATGATGAAAAAAAAACAGCTACTTAACTAAGTTTATTTTAACAAACCTTGGAGACACACAAAGGGAAATTTGGCTGACACATGATAGCGTAAACAGCTTGACCTTGAGGCAACATTGAAAGTATAACACATCACACTCCCAGATCAGTCCTGTCATGTATTTCTCTTAGCATTGTGTTTTTCTTGTCATAGCACTTGGCAACAAGTAAAAGCTAGTCCAAGATGTAACTCTAGTCTGGTTGCTATGCTCAGTCACGCTCCCGTATTGATGTTTGGGTGAGGCATGTTGACATAGTTTGATGCCAATTGTGATCTGAGCTGGACCACACAATTACATGGTGTAACTCCAGGCGGGAGGTCACATTCACCTTAATTTAGGTCAATGAAACATAATTTATTGTGTCGATTGTATTGCATGAACCAGATTTTACAGGTAATATTGAGCATGTCTCTGTGTGAACAGTATTTCTATTTGTGTTTGTATGTTTTAGACATGGTACGCCGCTGGTGTACGTTGGAAGGTGGATCCCTGAGTCTCTACGAGAGCGATCGAAGCCCCACAGCCATCGGGAGAGTGGACGTCACAGAAGTGGTCAGCCTCGCTGTGAACAACTCAGAGACGATAACTGGAGCCGGGTACGAGCACACATGCAGACTTCCTGTTATTTAAAGCGCATTATATAGTCTGTAATATGTAGTGTCAATGTTACCATCATATAGCCTCACACATAAGGTACCAGGCACACCTGGTATAGTTAATAAAGTGGTGTGTATATGAAAATTGAAAGAAAAAATAAAATCTATCCGTTGATTTTATCTTTAACTTGTATTTAACATTTTGTCTTTTTAATTAGGCAAATTAATTACATTCAGAATTAGTTTGGAGCGACTTAGAGACGGTTGTTAACTCTTGCTTTACAAGCTAGTATAAACTACATAAAAGATCTGCTCATTCATGAATGAATATTATGTATTAAAACAATATCACTTTTAATGATCAACGGGAAGGATCCTGCTTCTTCCTGTATATTGACCAATCGTAGAGGAGCTGGACCAAGAAGGTCAGCCCTCCTCATTTGCATAATGAGGCAGAAATGCATAAGGTGAAGTAAAAAGAGGAGAGAAGGGAATGGAAATACAAAATATATATATTTCTGCTTTTATTTTTAATTATGTCAGTTTTGGTCCTCCATAGTTTGCTGCTTCAGTTTTGCAAAATAAACAACTTTGGGAAAGTAAATAGCACATGAAATGGGATCTTAGCTTTGACTGTACAACTCAAGCTCGGCGAACCCACTCCAGTTTACTCTCACTATCGTACAAAGTCCATGAGTTAATCGTGTTTGAAACGCGCTCTTCCAGCCTGACGAGGAAGCACTTGCACGCAAAATACCAAGAGCTCAGTGTTGAAGAAACACTTTGTCAGGTACTTGCCAAGCTGAATTCTGAAGGAATATTTGCCACCACCACTTTCACATCATTGATGTCTGTCCACCATGGTGGTGTACACCTGGCAGCACAAATTTTCAGAAATCAAGGAATAGCTAAGAGAGTTTCCGGACGTGGTAGAAGCAGCATGGGTGGAAACATCACACAGGAAATAACAGTGGAAGCAGCTGGGGTGGTCAGAATAAACCCACTGGCCTCCTATATCTACTTTTAAATGGTGATTTATGGGACCTTATTGCAAATGAAATTAACAGGTATGCTCAAAAATATATATAATATGAGTAAAAAATATAATTATGCAAATATAAAAGGAGTTTAAAGTGCAGTTTTATTGAAAGTTGTGTAATCCAATATGGTCTCTGTCCCGTGAGATCACAAGATGCAAATTAGGTAAGTAAATTAACTCCCATCACTTTGAGTACTACTGAATGTTTTTCTTATTTACAGTAACCAGTTTCAAGATGCAGCCTTTTGAATTCATGATGTGAAAACTGAACATTTTTATTTAAAAAAACCATGGCGCCTAAAGGGTTAAGTGCTAATTTATCTTTTTAAATGGCAGATTTAAAAAGGGAACAGGTATAGAAGTGCGAAATGAGTTTTCATTATCAGTCCTAGGGTGTTTAGAGGTGTCAGGATCAAGAATCTCCAGGAGATTCTTGCAACCAGGAAGAAATTTGGAAGAAATATAGACTGGTGAGGACGTTGTCTGAGACTGTTTTGTGCCAAGGGATGATGGTGCCGGCTGACGTGGCCGAGGAGGAGCAGAAGCATGCATGGTGTATTTGGTTTGTATTTGATTTGGACAGCTATGTGTAGTCTGTGAAGTTTAATAGAAGAGTTAGATGTGTCCTTTTTGTTTTATTAAACTCGAGATCTGCTACTATGTTCTGGACCAGGGCTTAAAAAATACTGACACAGGAACAACCTCTGGCTCATCGTTAGCAAAAACTGCTATTTACCGCTTCCTGTTTACCTTTTCTCTCACACTGAACAAAGGGTAGCAACCAACGTTTGTGTATTAAACGTTACTTACTTTCAATATCATCATAATTTTATAAGCACAATACTGATATTTATTCTTTTCCTGGTATAGTGATTAAAAATAGTTGTAGGGTGCAATGCCCCCAATAAATGGTGTTAAGTGATCATCTAAATCCTATAAGTGCACACTTTATAATCAATCACACTTTACAGGATATGACTTAAGTTATGGGGCTTTTAATCACATGCAACTTTCAAATTTAACCTCATTAAGTAACACCTTGCATACTCACACATAAGTGTTACACATATACATGTTTGCTCAGCTTTAAGGACACACATACCTCACAAAAACATCAATGATTTATTTATTTTATTGGTTCAGCTATAATTTGCTGCACATGCAATGATAGCCGGGTTTGACATGGACACGTGCACGCTTGTAAACGCAGGGCTCTGCATTGCTTCTACCCTCCATCATGCGTCTTGTTAACATAATTTGAGGCCGAGCATCATTCACTTTAACAGAACCATCAGGGATTTACGAGTGCTGTATTTCCAGTTTACGTTGGCAACGATGCAGGCGAGCGGTGCAGCTTTTAACTGCCACTTCCCCGGTTTACTTTACTGTCGCCTTCTCTTCGATCACTTTCCTTACTGCTCTGTCAGATTATGGTTCAGTTAAAAAGTTGCTCCACAGCAAACTTTCCTTTTTCTTCTGGAGGTGATACAAATGTGCAAAAATGCCTTAGTCCTTTCCTGTTCACACATTTCTTACTCCCACTGGATCACACTATGTGTGTGTGTGTACTAAAAGTCTGATAATGGCCTATGATTAAAGCAGAAGCCGGCTCTTTGTTGATGGCAGCAGATGTTACGATGTGGGAACCTGTTTATTCGTAAATGCTATCTATAGCGCCGTAAGAAAAACATCTGGAAATGGAAACTATGACCCCGTCTAATGAGCTGGACACAAACACACAATCCAGTCACAACAAAGCGGCAGCATTTTTAGCTGGCTGCAAACATCCCAGTCGCAGGTCACAGCGCCACCCTGACAGAGGCTGTAACTTCTCAGTCTCTAACACTCCTAATGGCCATGCGTTCCACTAGATTAAACTCTGCTTCACTCCCTCTCACTTCTGCAACTTCCAGCATCCCCGGCATGCCTGAGCACGAGGAGAGCAGGGACATCTCACCTCTTGACTGTCTGCTGCTCATGAATATTAATATATGCAGATGACACACTCCCACCAGCAGCCTATCGCTTTGCTGCAGGAGTCCGTAGGTGTTGTTACCATTAAACACTGCATTTGGGTAATTTCACCGTGGCAGAGGACACTGTGAATTATGGAGCAAATATACGTTAAAGTCCCATGAATTTTACAAATCCAGTGCTAAGGAATTAAAGCCCTTTGACTCATCCGCTCATTTTAGCAAGCATATTTGTAAGTCAGTTCTCACTTTCGGATTTACCGAAGAACCTTCCTTTCCATCTGTACTTCCCCCATGTGGTGGCGACCTTAAACTTATTTCACAGCCACTCAGTTATTAGCAGTAGGAGGGCATTATTGGGCTTGACTCGTATGAACCGTTCTATTCTTTCCCCTCGAAGCCACAGGGAGAGTCAGATCGTAGTTTATTTCCCGCTTTGCTGTCAGTTACATCCAGGTGATATTTCCATCTGTACATATCCAAGCTTCTCTTATATCTTATACCTTGGGTGTTCTTGTAAATGACGTAATTACCTAACATGTTCATAAAAGGTGTCATAAACGGCATCATAACGGTCAAAAGACCTTTTTACATCTACCCTCGCAGGGCTGCTAATCCACACTCACTTGTGTCTGCAACATTAAGCATTTGCATTGCGTACTTCAGGTTCTATATAATTATAGAAAACTGAGTTAAACGCAAAGGAATAGTACCGCGAATAAGTTTACCTTAACAAAACAAGTAGTAATGGTCAAACAAAAAAAGATAGCAAAAGTATAAAAACACCATAAATCAGCATCTAAATCATAGATAACTTAACATATATTGGCACCCCAGTTTTCTCTTTAGACATAAAGCTGCCTTTTTCACGATTTTACTCCTTAATTTTTTTTTAATTTGTTCATTTTTTATTATACTATTCTCTCACCATCTCATTTGTTTAAAGACTTACACAGAGCGTAGGTTATGATAAGTTGGTCATATACTGGAAATGAGACATGAGCCTGAAGAGTGCTCAGAGGAAAACAGAAACAAGTACTGTATGTGTTGGGGGCTGTTTGAATTTAGCTCTTCCCAAAATGTATCTAATATTGCTTAAATGCACGAATCCCATTTGTTTGGCAGTTTGCAGCAAAGTGAACGAGAGAAAATGAGCATTCAGGACCTTTTTTAAATCCCTTTGAGTCGACACCAGCCAGCATTCAGGGTTATTTTCACTTTCATGTGAGAGCGAACGTAGAGTACGGTTGACAGTGTGGCAGAGACGAGTACAACCAAAACCGGGCCGGAGAAAAAACCTGCTGTTCCTCGATTTTGTAAAAACGTTGTCATTTATGAAACCGCATCATTAGTTTCACGTTTTGTCACAACACGCTAACTCACCTGTACTTGCTCTTTTCATGATTGTGATACAAATGACCAGCTCCACCTAAAACATGGAGTTTGATGACTGTTTTAAGGCATTAATGTCAATTTGGTGCGAGTGAAAAGAGAAAATAAGGGCAGAAAGCAAATATAATATTTCTAACCATGTTTATGAGACATTTAGTTGATCGGACAGATAGAAATCATTTGAAACAAAATGAGCTATGTGAAATGTTCTCAGCTTGTCAGTTTGCTGTGTCTTTCTCTCCTCTGCAACTCTCCTGGTCCTCTGGGACTCGCTTAATGTTGTTCATTTCTCAGCCCTTGTGTCCTTTCTTCGCTATAGCATTAGCCAAGCACAACAATGTACTCTTCCACCCCGGTCTCCCCAAGAGACCTCCTTTTAACAAGTGCCTGCACACCTGCCGGTGTGGAGACGGGAGGAGGTGCGGAGCGGGGTTAGATGGAGAGAGGGATCATGTGAGGGCACACAAACACCCATGTCTCGCCTGTTTCCCTGACACCTGTTAAAAGAGCAGCTCTGAGCTGCTATGACCCCGGTGACACGACACCTTAAACACCCATCGTAGCATTTAGAGGCACACTCGCTGCAGCATTCAACAGAAACGGGAACCACTGACTGTGTGCGCAGGCCATTAACGTAGCGATGCTCTGACCTGTGAACTTTTAGCAAGAGAGTGGTTTTGGAAGTGGAGGCAAACACAACAGGACGAGAAAGACCAACAGAGATTATTTTTGCTGCTTGCAAGTGTGTGTTTGTGTGCGAGTAAATAAGTGGAGAAGTGAATGTGTGCTCCTTTTATTTTGAAAGAGTGGATGTTTTGGTAGTCAAACTCACCTACACATATACAGCTGTACATATGGATGTCTTTAGTATTTTTATCCTTTTTAAAAGGAGAAAACACTGTAGACCACGGTAAGGATAGAGTGGTCAGAAAGAAAAGTAGAGAAGTTGAGAGCATCAACGCTATAAGACGATCTCCAAGGAGGTTCCGATTCATGGTTCAACTACCGGTGACGTGGAGGCAGGAAGAAATGCAACCCCGGGTTTGATGGGAAGGGTAGAGGAAAACATACTAAGGTAAAGATAAAGCACTGGCTGGTGGCACCACTGAAAAACAAAACCCTGGAGGGCTCCACAATTGAAAACACAAAACGGAAAAAAAGGAAAACCCTAATTTATTGCCGTGCATGTTGACAAGCTTTGACAAGGAATGCCCTTGACATGACGAGACAAAACTGGAGCTTTTTTGGGAAGTCACGTCAGCTGGATGTCACGAAGGCCGAGCAACAAGATGGTGTGCAGTAGGGTGGATAATTTGATGGTCTAAGGTGTTGTTAACAATACTGTGGCCATCTTAGCTGTTTCGAATCAGATACTACTGTATGAGACATTCCATAGCCCACCCCGTACTGATTAGTTCGGTACTTTATGTACCGGTGGAAATGGCTGGGAATGAGATGAGTAACAGACCCTATTTTACGAGAGAGAATTTCTCTAAAATGAATGAGCACGTTTGGCCGGGCCAGAGCCTGGCTTTGCATCTCCGCTCACCTCACGTGCTCCGGCTCATCCCCACCCGTCACTGAGCGTGTGCTTAGAGCCGTCGTTAAAGCAGTGATTGCATCTATTATCTCCTAGTAAAAAGGACATGGATCATAATGGGCGGCAAGGGTTTACAGCAAGCATCGATACTAGAGAGATGAGAAACACATCGTGCCACTGTTTTTCAAAAGTTGATGCAACTTCCTGATGTATTATGTAAACGTGGGCCGCCTGCTGCTTCGGACAAGGACGTTCCTGGTCTGACTCCCAGCAGGAGCCTTTCTGCGTGGGTTTTTTATTTTTTTTCCAGGTACTCTGGCTTCTTCCCACAGTCCAAAAACATTGTGCCAGGCTAATTAGTGATTCTAAAATGCCCGTAGGCGTGAGTGTGTAGGTCATCTGTCTATATGTGGCCCTGCAATGGACTGGTGACCTGTCCAGGGTGTTTCCCCGGCTTTCACCTCAAGAGCTTGGATCGTCTCCAGTAAACTCCTGTAACCTTGAATAGGAATGAGCCAGTATAGAAGATGGATTGACTATTTAAATGTCTATCACACATTTGCTCTGCAAAGGATAAAGCGGGTATAGATAATGGATGGACATTTGCTCTGTTCATAGTAGCTGGTTTAAGGGGGAGGAGTAGGGATTATAACTCCGCCTTCAGTGGTGTAAACCAGTTAACAGCTTTGACAGGTGCCCCAAATGCTAGATTTTACCCCTGAATATGTGGTAATCTGGATAGTTGTTGGTGTTTCTCTGCCTGTTTCTGCTGCGCCTGCAAGTTTGTAAGGAAATTTAAAATTCATCATACACAATATACAATGACTGTGTTTTGGCAGGGCTGTGTTTACCGTGGAGCTGTACCTGCAGACGGAGCGGGTGCTGATTGTCGGGGCTGAAACACAGGAAACGCAGCGCGACTGGATACAAGCGCTTACAAAGGTGACACGCTTTATACAGAGTGCACCCACACACACAAAAAAGAAAAACAATTCTTTGCATATCTTTTAAGTTTGTTTTTCACTTAAAGTCAAAGTGATGCCGTGTGGATGTGCTGCAGGACCACATGCTGCCTGCACTGCTTTGTGGAAGACAGGTGGTTCCGCTTTGCCGAAAGGAACCTGTAATGATACCTTATATAAATATGGCTCCTGTTCCTTTCTTTGCCTTTTAAGTCTCAGATAACTCAGCCATTTACATTTAGAGCCAATATAACAGTAGTTCATGTCTTTCCATCTGTAATATTCGCCTTTTAGACCTCCGTGTTACACTTTGAACCACAGAAAAATGTGGGCATGTACGTACTTTTTCCAAGGGTCATAAACTTTTCAGAATTTAAACTTTTGAATGTTTTGTGGTTAACTGTACTTGTTTTAATATGACTCACTAAAAAAAGCTTTCACATTATAGATACCAGACGGTAACTTGTTGAGCCCATTCTCTGTTTTTTTACGTGCACGTCTGGTCTGCAGTGCTTTGTTCCCAGTAAGGTGGAGGGACTGGTGCGTAAAGAGGGCGAACTGATCGGCAGACTCCTCTACAAAGAAGGTTATGACCTTTACCACTGGAGGATTGGCTGGTTCCTGCTGGAGGGCTCTGCCTTGCACTACAGCTCAGGAGACGAGCAGGGAGACGAGGAAGTCCTTCAACTCAAGCAACTACAGGAGCTTAGTAAGCATGCTTTCAAAGTCATTTCTTGTTTTTTTTCAGATTTTTCCTTATATGCACCATTTAATGTTAATAAATGAATAGATAAATAGGTTTGCCTGTGAATGGAAACTGAACATTTGAGCTCAGTGCATCTTGAATAAAGGGTGAAACCTGTTTCTTGTACAACATATAACATTATGGCGTTTCATTATATCCAGGATTAAGTAGGACCCACAAATGTAAAGGTACCGATAATCCTTTTATTTTACTTTTCACTTAGAAGAAAAAAGGAAAAACCCATCAGTCCAGGAAATAGGTTTACCCTTGCCAGAACTCAAATTCAAATAGAAAAGGGCTCAAATATAGTAAGACAGTGTTTATCTGTCGCCCTCAAACCACTAAATCCTTCCTTCTCCGAGTGCGTTGAAACAAAATTGCTAAAGAACAGTTCAGATGAAACCATTTCAGGCATAAATCAAGCATGGATAACTTCACATAATTTAATCAAAGACTGACTAGCTCTGTCTGGAGAAAGATTGTTGATCCCCCCCCCTTCTCTCTCTCTCTCTCTCTCTCTCTCTCTCTCTCTCTCTCTCTCTCTCTCTCTCTCTCTCTCTCTCAACAAAACATGCAAATAAACACACATCTCCTGTTCAGAATCTATTCTTCACAAATCCATAAATGCACACTGTAAAGGGAAGAATGTAAATGTAACAAAGACTTGAAGAGCTGACCTTCTTTCCCTCAAACCCACAAGTTTTAGTCCACTGGAAATGTTTGTACTTTTTATATTTTATAGTAGTTTTGCCAAACAAGCAGTACGTTGGTATGTTAAAATATCACTAAACCTTCTTCCTGTATTTCTAGTTTTTTTGGAGTTCCATTACGGTGGCCGACAAGGGCCAAACGCACTGCAACGGCCTAATGCGTCTCAGTTAAGGAAAACGGCTTCAAGTACAGAAACGATTCAAATTCACAAACTCAAAACGAGGTACAAAAAGAGGAACGTGGTGCAAATTAAAAAACATGCTGCAAAAAACAAAGAAAAATGCACTTCCGGTTGTAGTGACCGGTTATGAAGCGTTTTTGTTTTGAAGATGGTTTCTTGTTTTATATTGTTTTGTGCTTTGCATCGTTTCTCTATTTGCAGCGCGTTTGATGATGCTGCATTTGTCTTTGTTTTTTGCACCACGTTTTTTCATTTGCACCACGTTCCTCTTTTTGTACCTCGTTTTGAGTTTGTGAATTTGAATCGTTTCTGTACTTGAAGCCTTTTTCCTTAACTGACGCATTAAGCCGTTGCAGTGCGTTTGGCCCTTGTCGGCCACCGTATTCCACAGACCTAAACACCTAATTAGCAGTGAGGATATTCTCACATGGTTTAAAGTGACTACTTAATGTACACGTTGATCTTTCTCTTTGTGAAAAGAAAAAGGTTACAAGTTTATAAACTTACCAAGTGATTCAGCACCCTGGCTAAGGTGCGTGCCTCTTTCGGAAGCCAAGTCAGACGAACGTTGTGCCAGTACACTGACACTATAAGAGATAAAAGTACAAAAAAACAACTTTTCAGTTCATTGTTACAGCAACAAAGAGTGTAATACTGCCCGGCAGGAATTTTTCAAATTATGCATCGATTCAGAGAACTCCACTTGTATTATTAAGTAAAGAATAATACAGGCTGAGCAAGGACTCAGCAGGTACCGCACAACCCGACGACTGATACCTTTTCACTGGCTTCAGCTCATCACTGCAACATTGTGCAACCTGGATTAGGCCCGATAACACAACACACTTTTACATCAATCAATACGATATGGTTATTCATCTCAATCGGGTGAGTTTCTTATGCACCGAAACACTTTTTCTGAGCTCCATTGAGCTCCTGATGTCTCCTTCCTGATAACTAATACCGACTCTGATATAGAAGGGAAGTAGTTTTAGTTGAATGTAGTTTTCTCTGAACCTTTCATGAACAATGTTTTGAATTAAGCATATAATTATGATTAGGGCTGCAGTTATAGAAGATTTTGGTGATCGACTATTCTATGAAATATTCCATTGATTCATCGGATAAAACTTACTTTTGCTTTATTAAAGCCCAATTATAAATATACAATAGAAAACAAGACAGATTACTTGATTAAAAACAACCAATTTGCTTCTTTTATGGCAATAACTGACATTTATTTACTTATGCAAACTAGTAAACTGTTTGTTAAATTTTCCAAAAAAAAGAAGTACAAGTATTTTTAACTTAACATTTCCTGAAACATTAAAAAAACGTATTTTTCCAAGTATCAAAGAAAAAAAAAATTCTTAAACAGTGCTTTTAAATAGTGCAGCTTCACATTCAGAACCAACACGTTTAAACAGAAATGCTTGGCTGTAGACCGGGACTTGGAACAAGAGTCTTACACCATGTTGAAATAATCCCACACCTTCGACATCTTCTTTCTCTTCCTCCTTATTACTTTTGCTTTGCTGCGTTTTCTCATTGGCACTGTCACTGTTGTCAGTCCCAGGCCGGCATCTGGCCAGCTAAACTGTTAACACGTTACGAAAAGCGCAACGCTGTCTTCTTCCGCTTTATAAGGGACACATGCATGTACATACATGTTAGCACGTTGTCACATTAAGAAGAACCCGTGCGAAACATGAAGTTTTAAATGTATTTTTTATTTAAACGAAGCTTCAAGGCAGAGGAAATTCCTCTATCATTTATTGTAATCAAGTTACTCGAGGGATCACTGGAGCCCTAATTATGATGATGGTGAATATGATTATGATATTGTTGTTTGTGTTTTTTTCACATTATTTTCCATTGTTCTTCAATAAACAGTTGCAATCAATACATTCAGGTAAACTGCAAAATCACATGAACATGTTTTCCTCTGCAACGCGATCCCACCAACTTGGATGTGTTTTTGCTGGATTGAAACAGCAAATTAACAATGTCCTACCACGGTTGTTCTGAGTCTGGATGTGCACGTACGTATGTGCTTTGTAGAGTAACCCGAGCCGCATCTCAACAACTAACACGGTACCACTTAGGTTACAGGACTACACGCCTGCTGAGAACATACTGCTACTACAGAGTAGCCGTCGCTGACCTGACCCTCTCTCTTTCCCAGCAGCAAGCAACACGGGCCAAGACCTCGGGCGCATTGCGTCAGCACATACCTGCCGCTGGGAGGCAAATTGTATAATTCAGAACGTCTTCATAGTCCAGTCCAGGAAGGTAACTTAAATATTTAACAACTGCAGTGTGTGTAGGTCATAACACATCTAAGCAGTTTAATTAAGAAGACCTTCCTGTTTATGCAGTTTATCTGAGATCATCTGAAATATGTCAGTCATCAGCCCGGACCGACATTTATTTTCCTAGAGTAGAAAACACGGGGGGGGTGAATAACATCATCGTGAGATTGACAGCTTGGAACACATGCTTATTCAACGAAAGACTTGTAAATCTCCAAATCTCTGTAACAGCCTCTGACTAATATTGATGTCAGAGGCTGAGAGCCATGTCAGAAAACATTTTACTCCTCCCACCGTTACACATTTCACTTGAAACTTTGTTGTCATTTACTACCTCTGAATACAAATCTAACCGGGAGACAAACTGTCACAAGCATGTGAGAGGAAGTTCGGTTAACTACAGGTGAGCAGAAGTCCATTCTGCATAATTCATTGACAGTCAATCATCCATCATAATGCGATTATTCTTTTCCCAGAATGAAAATCTTGAGTTGACAACGTTATTTCAGAAATGAGTAGTTCACTGCTGCCAATAATGCGCTGAGCGTGTCATGGCCGTACTGTCCACTGTTGTTTAAAGGACAGTTGCTGACGGGAAGCTGCCAGTCAGCGTGGAAAGCTTTAAAGTTCACACTTACTTAGGTCGATGATGAAGATTTTGGAACATTTCAATCGATTGCACCAGCGACTGATGCGAACTGAGGGAGGGCACAATCGATGGATCTTTAATCCCCTTACGTCTCAACAGGATCAAATTTCGCAAAGTGCTGCCCCATCTTCTCACCTGGGGTGGGACAGAGAACTGCGATGGGGTTCATTTTTTAGTCCCGACTTTCACAAACCATATTTGTCACAGTCGGGGAGCCGCCGGCGCCAGAAGGGACTTTGTTTTGTCAGGGGATGGTGGGTGTGGAGCACTGAAAGGATCACTTCAGGATTCTCAGTCTGTGACATGGGATTATCTGTTATTTTCTCTACAGTAACACCATCACATGAAAGGTGCCCCTGTGTAGCACCGAGGGATTAAATAAACGCAATTTTCAAATAAAATCACTACACATCTCCACCGTGCTTCGCTTTAGACTGCGTCATGACTTTATATTAACTTGGATGGAATGTGATGGTGGTTGTTTCACCTCAGGCTTCTTGAGTCACTTCCAATATGTTCATAATGAGTCTAAAGCCCCGGCTCTGATCTGGTTTTCATTCATTTTATTTTTAATTCTTAGTTCCTCCTAACCCTGGCTAGTGGCATACTTAGTATGTTAAGCTTATTACCCAAATATTGTTTCGCAACCTCTGTGTTGCTTTGTTTGTTTTTTTTAGAAATGTGCAATTACAAAAGCTCAAGTTTTTTTTATTGTTTTTTAAAAGAAAAGTAATAATCCTGCTACTAAAGACTCAGAGTACCTTCCTTAGTGCTTCCCAGGGGCTCAGCTACTTCAGAGGGGATTGATCTTTTTGTTCTGTCTTCCACCCGGATATGTGCCGAACAAATAACAGAACCCAAAGTAAAATGAGGGGGAAATGACAGATAGAGCTGGATAATCATTAACCTGTCACAGTGCACAAATCAGCCTTCCCACCTGGAACTCTCCGAAATGAAAGGTTTTCAAACAAGATAAGCACATTAACTTTCAACTCGTTCTGTGCAGTTTTCTCCCTGGAACTCTCTTGTGGCAGAGATAGGGGAAAAAAGAAGAAAGAGAGTAAATCCCTTTGCTCTGCTTAATCGTGTAAAAATGAAGATAAGCATCCACACAAGTCCAGCACATTTAACAGTGACCACACTGAGGCTGAAACATTTTTATGTTTTGAATCATTTGTACTGTTGCTGTTGAAACCATCACTGATCATTTATGTTCAATTGGTAGTTGATTCAGATTTGGACTGATACTGTATTTGTCACAACACACTCATTTAAAAAAGACCATTTGAGTGTAGGTGTTGCTCCCAACCACGTCAATCATGTTGTGATAATTTTTATATGCATTAGCCTTTCCAGATAAATTGGTAGCTAAAGGGTCAAAGACTGCTGCTTTATAACAAGAAGGATGCAGATTCAAGACCAAGTCCCTATTAATACATTTTCATTTTTAAATAGACAACTTTTACTAGTTTCAGAAACAAATGTGTGCATCTGTAGTGGTTTAATGTGGATGGGAAGAAACAAATATGCACTGATTTGATTCATATTTGACTGTTTTGGTTCATGCATAATTTTCCCCCGTGCTCACAGCCAGACGATAACTGACAGATGAGCCTTAAACACGATGCGCACGATGACGCAGAGACGGAGCACCAGCTGTTATGCAGCCAGTACGCATTTAGTAACACTAATATGCAGGAGGAAGTCCTTGATCTGAACAATATGCCGTGTCCACGGCATGTCCAGACTCCGGATGTTCAGTTGATTGAGATATATATATATATATATATATATATATATATATATATTCACATCGGTGAACCTAGTGAATGACCTGCAGAGAGCTGGGACCAAAGTAACAAAGGTACCATCAGTAACACACTAATGCTGACAACAACAAAGGGTGTATAACAAAGTATTGAGATGAACTTTTGTTATTGACCAAATACTTATTTTCCACTATAATTTGCAAATACTTTCTTTAAAAATCCTACAATGTGATTTTCGGGATTTTTTTTCCCCCATTTTGTCTCATAATTGATATACACCTATGATGAAAATTACAGGCCTCTCTCATCTTTTTATGTGGGATAACTTCACAACTGGTGTCTGACTAAATACTTTTTTGCCCTACTGTGTGTGTGTGTGTGTGTGTGTGTGTGTATATGTGTATATGTATATATATATATATATATATATATATATATATATATATATATATATATATATATATATATATATATATATATTATATACTGTGTATATATATATATACACCATATAGATATATACACATATATACAGTTGTTCTTCTTAGCTAATGAAAAGTTTGAATCCGCCTCACAAATCCTGTTCCTGTCTGGTGTTGCTTGAATATATTATCACATTTGCACGTCTCATTCTCCCCGGCCCAACTAGAAAGTGTTGCTGCGACAGCACAAAACGAGAGAGAAAAACATTTTAATCCTATAATTTTGTGAAGAAAAACATCACGAAAATTTCGTCTCGTCAGAGATCAAGGCCACAGACTTAGTTCCCTTATCACACAAACATATTAAGTAATAATAATAAAAAAAAAAGTAAAAGCGCACTGAGCTCCTAGATGGATAAAAGAACATTTCTGTGTGTTTGTTCCAACAGCTATGACAAGTGTTTTGCGTTTACCTGATAACGCTTTTAATAAACTTCTCTCAAGTCGATTTCTTGAGTTCTTTGCTTTCTTCTCTGTGTGTTTGGATCACGATGGAACCCTGTGCACTCGGAAATGTGGAAATGTGCCAATTAAAGAAAACAAAGTTAACTAGAAAATATCTTAAGAGAGACTTTTGGTGATTAATTGTTTTTGTTGTCTGGCTGAACTTATAAAGGCCTGCTGAAAGGACTTGTCAGTCAAAATATGACAGCTATCTTTTGCTAACGATAACAATTAAATTAAACTTTGTGTTCGTACAAATTATTGATCAGTGTGTTTTGTTTTTTGGTTGTGTTTTTTTTTCTCTTCTACTTGGAAATTTTTAAAAAGCCTTTTTTTCTTTGATATGCTAGTTCTAAAATTATCAACCGCCCACAAAAGGCAACTCTTACATTTTTTTTAGGTAATTATACAGATTTATTTCGATAGCAATCGGCTATCACCATTTGCTAAGGTAAAGTCCAGAGTCGTCTTTCTACGTTTTTCATCCTTCTCTCCGTCAGTCGAGCACAGCCAGTTCTTAGCATGATGAAAGTGCCAGATGTTGTTGCTAGGAGATTTGAGCAGAGCCTCGTCTCTTTTTCTAATACTTTCTCTGTTGTGTGTGATTGTATCCATGATCCAAGCAGCTGTTTGAAGCCCCTGAAGAGATTATGGCAGAGCTTTTGAGTCCCTCAGCACATTTTTTCTGTATCTTGAATTCTTATTTCAATTTCAAAAGATCGATTGTGCAGATGAAGAACTCTGTCAGTAACTCTTTTTTTTTTTTTATAAATGTGTTGAAAACTTCCAACAAAGCAATCTTGATTATTTGCAGTTGCACCTTTTATCTGAAGATTGTGAACAAATAACACCACGGTTGATGTCCATCTTTCTTCTGCTGTTTATTCTGCCATCAGTAAGACCGTGACATGAATCTTAAATTCATGTTTCCCTTCACAAGGAAACAGCTTAAAATATTAACTATTGTTCATTTTGCTGCTGTAACATCCACTGTATCCACTTGTGTGCAAGACCTTGTCATCTGCACTCATCCCAGAAAAATAAAAATTAGAAGCAGCATCTTGAAAGGGAAAAAAAGAACAACAACATGGATGGTTGCTCTGACAAGAACCTTGAATCAGAATCCACATTATCCACGGTCCTTCAGCTGACAGAGCCAAAGAATTTAAGTAATTAAAATCCCATTAAAGGCATGAAAGGCTCTGGTGTTCATGACTCCAAATGTACTATTGATATAACTTTCTTTCTGCATGTGTGCAGTGCCCAATCAGTTTGTAAATAGTGCGGTCACAAAATTGCATTTCGGCAGCAAGGGAGCAGTCAGCTCTTCAAGTTAATGTGTTTGAGGCAAACATGGTGATACGACAGTGGTGGAACATCTTTTTTGGCGTTTACCCTTTTAAGTACAGCTTAGTTTCTTCCAAAAGCTGGTAAATGTTCTATACTGCAAAAGAGCTACTGTAGCTAAAACTGGTAAAGAAAAACCTGACAATAGAGAGGTGTTGTCATGGTTATTGCAACACAATTTTCTGAAATTGTGGGCTGCAGTCTGGCAAAAAATTTCTTTTTTTCCCTCATTGCTTTTTTTTTTCAAACCCCACCTCACTTGCTGAAAGAGCAATAATTGCCCAAAAAAGTTGTAAGAAATATGACAGTCCAAGGCACTGACATCATATTCCCCAAGTCTCAGTCCAATTGACGAGGCCTGAGATGTGCTTGACCAGCAAACCCAAACCATGGAGGGCCAGTCCTTCAGGACCTGACGGACTCGCTGATGTCTCGGTGGCTTCTTGCACACGTTACCTTCAGAGATCTGGTGGAGTCCAGCCATGCAGATGTACACCGCAGATCTCAGAGTCACTACATTTGCTAGAGACTATTTTTCTGTGGACAGTTATTCCATTCAGACGAGAAGTTTAATGTGATCATGTTCCTTTCATAAGCTGTGAAATCCATCCTTGAACTTCAGCGTGTTTTCCGCGCCTATGTTTCTGCCTGGGCAATCATGTGGCGGCTCTGTCCTCGAATGGTTTCTGCAGTGAAGCACCGTGAGACTGACCTATTCTCCTCTCAAGAGATCTGTACAATTAGAGCAAAACTCAAAATAATGAGGAGAGCACTCAATTTCTCCTTTTACTCACCGGTACTTTTATTGTAAGATGAGCACACAGGGTGGACTAAATGTTTCTCTGATCTTATTTGACTTTTTTTTCCTTTTTTTTTTTTTTAGTGAGGTTAGCAGATAAGCCGTCTCCTTATGTACGAGAGCAGTGCGTTTATATCCTGAACAGCTGTCGCTACAGTATAGTCTTAATGTGTGTTTTGCAATGATATTTGATTTCAAGTGTGATTTATTTTTTCAAAATTGATGTAATATTTAGTCTTCTGTGAGACCCGGTATAAGATCAAATAAAAGGCTCAGAGCTGAATTTTATTTTAGAGATATTTATGTAATAAGTTTCCCAAGTGTGATGAAACTGCTGGATAAGTCTCGAGCACAAGTATCCCAAAAATGGAGTAACAAGAGCGCGACATGTAAGTGGAGTTGAAGAAAGTGCTCTCAACAAACGGCAAATCAGCCTAAGGAGCAACGTACTTTTTTTCCCCAGAGAATTGCAAATTGAAAACCTGAAAAAACTCATACTATTTAAATGTGGGATTATTTCTTCACTAGTGATTTCTTTTAGAGTATTGTTATCTTTGCATAAATTGCCAACGACAGTATGAGTTGAAGTCCAACAGCTGGACGCAAGCATGTACAGGTGGATGGTCAAGGCCTCACAAAACTCTTGTTTACAAATGTGATTTTTAAGAATAGTTGTTTATTGTGCCATATTCACCTTCTTCTTGCTCTACATGATAACACGTTTCCTTTTATCCACTGCGACTGCGTTTATAGGTCTCGCTCAGCCTGCCCTTTCTTTTTTTTTATTGTAAATAATGATAACAAAATGGAAATGTAATGTCAGGGAACTGTTTTCACACATGGTAGAGATAATGTTTTAAATATAGGAAGGGTAAAAAAAAAAAAGTAGACCTTTCTGTAAATGAACTCTGACATTTTTCTCCTTTTGTGTTGGACTGTAACGTGTGTTTTTTTTGCCGAATGAAAAGGTAGGGCAGATCAATTTCAAGGGTCATGGGAGTCATGGGAAAACGTATTACTTTATATGTTATAGGAATAGAGTTATAACCTATTCAGTTTCTGTTTAAATACATATCTATATATCTATATATATATATATATATATATATATAATGTATGAATCAGATACGCAAAAAGGGGGGTTATAATGAATGAAACAATGCAGGTGTATTATTTATTCCCCATCAGTGACACCGATTATCATATGAAACTCAAAGCAGGTATGTGATAATTTCTCGGGGTTCATGTTCTGATGTTCTGGGTCTCTGGAAAGCGCCTAGGGAAAACTTGTATCGCAGTAGAGGCTATATAAATAAAGCAGAGATCAAGCAGCTGCCAATGCCAAACACCTTGCACACAGTTACAGCACCCAGGTTTCACCCAGCACCCCTTGCAGGAGGTGGGTGCACAGGAGGGCGGTCCCGCATAGCTCCGGGTAGTTGCACACAGTTGTGAAGCCTGCATATTTATTTGTTTTTAATAACTTGCAGCCCTTTGTCTCTTTCTCTCCACAGCTGTCTCTACACATACAGAGGGTGAGGACAAGATCCAAGTCCTGTTGATGGTGGAGTGCGGAAGGTATGACTTTGGGAGGGGGTGATTTGATAATTGGTGACATATTTGCGATACGGCAAGGATATGCATCAGGCAATGTTGTTAGCTTTGACTTTGCCTTTTGTCTTGTTAGTCCGCATGCACTCCACCTACTGTAACCATCTGTGGCAATTAAAGCCTCGCTAGACTTCCTGCCCGCGTTAGAGAGAAGAAGTACGACGGCAACACTCTGAACTCACACAAGCGCAGAGTTTCAGTCTCACTTTTAAAGTAATGCAACAAGACTGTGAGCTTTCGCCGTTAATTGCTGTTTGTTTGCCTGCTTTTGATCAGACCTCATGGGAGAGTAGCATTTGTTAAAAGATGTGTGTTCTGGAGAAGCAATTTTGGATTCCTTTAATCTTATTGGATGTTTAATTAATTATTTTGAAGTAGCCAGACATACCAACTTCAATATTAGAACAACAAGTATCACGTTGTAGCTGAAAACAATGTTGTTATTTTTCACCCACAATGCCCCCCTCCCTCTATTTTTACAGAACAGTTTACATCCACGGCTTCAACAAGATGGACTTTTCCCTGTGGCACTCTGCCATTAAAAAGGCTGCTGGCACTGATGGAAATGCACTTAGTGACCAACAGCTGACAAAAAATGGTGTCCCTATTATAGTGGATAGCTGCATTGCTTTTGTCACACAGTACGGTGAGTTGCTGTCCACTTATTTCCGGAAAAAAGTTACGGAAAATAACATAAGGATCTCGATGACTAATATTCAGATTTCTGCTTGAGAGGGTGATTCATCCTGTACACTGAATTCAAATGAGTTTTTTTTTTATGCTTTCTGTATTAATGACACTTTACAGCGACAGTGCACTAGTTCTTAACAGAGTATAACACTATATTTCTATATTAGTTTCAGTGTTGCCTTGCCATTGCATGGCAAATTTAAAACCATATCTAAAGCCGTTAAAATGGAACAGGACGTCGATATAGCTTACGCAAACAATTTCATACTACCTGCAATCTCAAGACATATGTGATCGTTTTTAAATCCCACAGCTCAAAGGACCACAAAGATGCTCGGCTCTGAATAATTGTACTTTGTCCTAATCTGTCTTTTATTTTATTTTTTTCCTCTACCAATGCTACTAGTCCTTTAGTAAATCAGCACCTTCTGACACTGTGCGCAGGTTTGTGCCAGGAGGGCGTCTACCAGAAGCCCGGGGATCCAGCCCGGGCGTCTCTCCTCCTGGAGGAGTTCACCCGCGACGCCCGCAACGTGAAACTGAGGGAGAAGGAGCACCAGCTGGAGGACGTGACCAGCACCTTGAAGAGCTTCTTGTCCAACGCAGAAGATGCGCTCCTGACCAAGGAGCTGTATCCGTACTGGGTGTCGGCCCTGGGTATGTGAGGGGTGTCACGGACGTGGGAGTGCAGCTGGCATTTCACACCACCATGCAGACTTTTAAAGCATTTTAGAGCAAACCGAGCAAAAACGATGTGAGATGACTTCACATGTATTTATCTTCCCATGGTTCATGTCTGTCATGCAGATGAGAAGCACGAGCAGCAAAGAGTGAAGAAGTACTCCGCTTTTATCGAGAGTTTGCCAAAGATCAACCGGTCGACCTTGGAGGCTCTGCTGCAGCACTTATACAGGTTTACACACACACACACACACACACACACAGGCCTCACACTGCAGACAGGTTTAGTCCCAGTTATTGTGTACTGTGGTGTCTGTCTGTGCCTTGATCTTCTCGTATCACCATAGTGATATATGGAGAAATTGTACTTCCTCAGTTTTTGCATATAAAATGTGCAAAACCTCAAAGGTGTTGCACCCAGAGTGGCCCACCTGCCGATTAGCCCGACGCCCTTTATCTCCTCCAAATGACCCTCTGCTCTCCCTCACAAGGGTGTTTGTTTCTTCTTTTTTTTCCCCTAACCAAATCTGGGTAGATTACTTTTTTTTTTTATATCATGTCATAAATAACTCATAATAGATATGGAAGCAAGTTCTTCAAAAAATAAAAGCTTAATTAGAAAAAGGCTGAGAATCTGTCTGTGGGTTGAAAAAGATGAAAAAGTTCCATATTGTTTGTTCAATTTACTGGCATTTCCATCCGAGACAGATTGTGTGGCACATCATTGAAAACTCAGCTAATTAGCAACCATATTGCTGAAGTCTACAGGATCAGTCAGGCTATTTTTTTATTTTTATTTTGTTATCCGTAGGAGTGTTGTTGTTTTTTCCTTTTCTTGGTTATTGTCTTGGTTAATGTTGAATTTTCAGTATTCTCATCTTTAGATATTCTGAACAATTAACTTTACATGTAGATCTTTAAAGGTGATAAATTATCATTTAGCACTGAATAAAAGAATAAAACTTAAAATGCACATCATTCAGAGCTGAAGAGAACTGTCCTGCTGCAACATCGAGACATAAAGATGTTACTTCTTCCACCTGTAATTAGATCAAGATACACACACACACACACACACACACATACTGCTGTCGTTATGTCTCATTCACTGGCCCCTTCCATACCTGCACAGGATAGTTGCGATTAAGCTGTGAATTATGTCGACTGTTTGGAGAAGACTTAATCGTCCCAGTGCTGAGATTGGCCCCAGGCCGAGCATTTTATTCAATTCCGTGTGCGTTGGTGCCACTGTGAGGGATTATGAGTGCAACTGAGCAAAAGATGTGATGGGGTCGGCGTTGATCTGTGTGGCTGTGTCGGGGCTTTTACAAACATGTTTATCTCTGTCATTCAGGATTCAACAGTGTTCTCACCTCAACCGCATGCCGAGTGAAAAATTGGCCTCCGTCTTCTCCTCCTGTTTGTTCCAGACTCGGGGACAAACCCCACAGGAAATTAGCGTGGTTCACGACCTAATCAGCAACTACATTACACTCTTCAGTGTGAGTAAAAAAAAAAGTGCCCTTTTATTTCATGCCATTAGACTGCATTGATGGAGGTGAATAAGTGATTGGGAGGGATGACAAGTGCTCACTGGTCACTTGAAGTAAGGTGTTATTTTATAATTTTTTTTCCACACATTTTTTCTACACAATTGCATCACCTATTTTAATTAAAAAGGAAAACGTATTTACTGCTGTTGTGCTACAGGCATTGTATTTTTGCACATGCTGCCCACGCCTCCACAAAACACACAGCACATAAATTAAACAGGTCACAGGGAACAAAAAAAAGGAACAATGGTAAACTGTTCAGGATGTGTTTCATTTGAGGCAAATTCAGGCTTATGACTGTATGCATAAGAGGTCAAGAGGTCAAAGGGATATGGTGTAACCTTCGAATAAAAAGAAAAATCATATTTTATTTTCCCCACTTGAAATTTAAAATACACTTATTTCCGCTGTACTGTTATAGTTAAGCAGTGCAGTCACGCCATCGATTAAGTAAATGGACACTGGAAGAGCACAGTTCCTCACCGAGGCTAGTGTCCCTTCTAGCACCTTTTACGAGATCGGCACAAAAGTTAAAAAAGTTCTTTAAAGGTTTTTGTGGCTCTAGTGGCCTTTATTGAGAAAGTAGGTGGACAGAAAACGGGTAGAGAGAGGGGGGAGACATTGCAGTGAAGACAACAGGCAGGGACTGGAACCTGCGCTGCCTGCACGAGGACTACAGCCTCTACAAATGGCGCCTGCTCAACCCGCCGTTTTACGTTTTCCACATAAGTTCAATGAAATTCATCCTGGCTGACGAGAGTCAGACAGATGATGGAAGCATGTCTTATCGGGGCTCTCGGCTGCAGCAGAGAAATAAACAAACACCCAGCTTTTCAAATGCAGGTAGAAGATGCTTTCCAGGAAACAATCGTAACTACAGTGTGGTTAAAAAAAATCTATTGCTCGCTGGTGCACATGATGACAAAAGAAAAAAAAAATTTACCCTATGATGGCCCATGATCCAAAAACAGAAGTGCGCACTTTCGTCTAGGCACAAACTCCATTGTTATTGCTTTTGTTTTATTTTAAAGATATCATTTTCTACCTATCTATAGAGGAGAATTAACAGTGATCCTCTTGCCTGGCCTGAATGACTGTTGACTGGATCACTGGCAGGAGGAGTGTGTGAGTGTGTGAAAGGAGATTTTCCAGTTGGAGTAAGTTAATTGGAACACCTGCAGAATGTCTTTTATCAGAATCCATTGACTGTTAATGTTATCATTAATTAAAGCAGCACAAATGAACTTTTAGAGGTTTTAGCCCAAGAGGCTCTCGCTATAAATGTAAAGGTTACGTTTCTTTTATGACACTGTTTCAGGTGACATTTATAGATGGCTTGACAAATACTTTACTCATCCCTGAGGGGGAATTCGGGTGTCCAGTGGCTCCAGGATTTGCTAAGAGACTAGGCCACACTCATGCCATGATTAAAGACAAAATAATTCAAGATAAATTTGACAATAAAGTATAATCAAAAGCAGCTATAAAAGGAAACATGGGTCAAGAGTGTGTTCGCATGAGAATCAAATCAGTTTGTGTGAGGGATGAATGGGGCCAGAGGACGTTAAAAAGTCTTATGGCTAAAGGGACAGATGACCTTCTGAAGCGATCGGACCTGCAGCTCCTCTTGTAGGAGAGTTTAAGTTTTTCATCTGTCGTCATTCTGTCCTTACCTTCTTCCTTTTGTTGCCTCCCCCATGATGACCACTAGCTGTGTGAGGTAGCACCATATTTGTCATAAAACGGTATACAGCTGTGACAAAAGGTTACTGGGCTGTTTTGTTGATACTTACTAAAAACGATCAAATATTCCTTAAACTTCACATTTAAACTAATTTAAGCATAGGGGGCAAAAAAACTCCTTAGTGTTGCTTTAATTGCAAGAGCTCTAAGATGACCTGGAATCTTTCACTAAAAGTCTCGCGGTACTTACTAGACCAAAATATTTAGCAGTTCTTCATGTGTGGTCCTTTGTTTTCTTTGTTTCATTGAGACGCCAAACTCAAATAGAGACGTCGTCGTCATTTTCACTGTGGTTGTATCCAAAAACAGCCAAGTGGTAGCACCACAAGTTCACATGCATGTGCCTTCGTTTTCTAGGATAACAGCAGCTCCTTGCAGACTGTTTTTGTCATTACTGATTGTCAATGGCTACTGTTTTCATATCAGTTCAGTTCAGTGAGGGTTTTCATTTGTTACAAACTCTCATATTCCTGGCCTTTTTTATTTGCCCAAAGACCTTACCTTTCAAATTGTTCATCTTGCCGAAATGTACAATATTCTTGTCGTTGCAGCCTGGGAAAAAAGAAAAATTCTCTCGATCTTTGGCCCCTGGTGTCTCATCCAGAGGTTTTAAGTCGCCGTGCTCCAACAGTTTAACTCTGGTGACATCATACACTTAGGGCTTAGCTCCTCAGATTTTAGATGGCTCCTTTGAGATCCCAGAAAACATTTTCGCAAGTTGTAGGGGGGCATCGTATCTTAATGTGTGAAACTGGTGAACTTACCTTTTCAAAAGTTTTACAATGAAACTGAGCAGAGAACAAAGTAAACACACTGTATTTAATTGACATTCAATTCTAGTCTCTCTTTTTTGAACACAGAGCGCTTTACACTGGAAACCACATGCACTCATTATCATGTGTTCATACAGAGATGTAAATGCGTTTCCACTACATGAATTATATATAATGAATATATAAGTGGGGTGTATTAGCAAACCACTAACCTGCTCTAGCTACTAAGCCACAGATTGTAAAGTTTCACTAACTGAAAACTCAATAAAGGGATTGCAGTTAACCAGCAATGCGCATTAAAATATATGCATGATATCGTCAGTAGATGTACCTTTTAACAGCCCTGTTTAACATCACATTAAATAGCTCTACGCCGCAGTCAAATCTCTTTTTTTATACGTCCCGGTTAGGCCATAAGAGATACTGTAGGAAACTTGTAGCACATGCAGCAACAAACAGTGACAGCGATGAACAGAATATCCAGCTACAGTACGTCCTTGTAGCATATTTAAGCCGAGCAACGTTATTTACACATTCTTGCTTCAACTGTCTTGAGGAGCAGCACAGTTTTTTTTTTGCCAAATCTCCACAAAAGCTTCGACTTTGCTGATGTGTGGGTTGGAGGGAGCGGTGCGGGATCAGTGTTCACCTTGGAGAGCTGCCTGGCTTACCGGATACGCAGCACAGAGTGACTGCTAATTCCCAACGAAATGCCTGGATTCGTCCTGTTCAGACGTTAAAGGAGGGGCGTTAACTTCAAATCGGTTCGGGACGCCAGCAGACGCATGACAAATAGCCATTAAGCTCAACCAATCACGGAGCCAATAGCAATGAATAAACTCTCAGTGACATAAAACGAGTGAGACGTCTCACTAATTAAAGCGTCAGTCCTGCGCTGGGTGTCGTTGACGCAGCCTATTATCAGGTCTAAACACACCCAAGACGAGTTTGTGAGCACCTCACAATCTTCTCTGCCATTCACACACCAACAAAGAAATTTGTTCTCTGAAAATGATTATGATGTAAAAAAAGAAAGAAATAGTTGGAATGAGAGATTTAATTTCTCACGCAGAGCATCTTGAAGGAAAATAGTATTTACTTGGTGCTGGTACAGGCAACTTTTACTCAGAAATTAGTTTTTAACATTTTCAAAATGACTCACTTCTACAGCCTGCACAGGAAAGGTTCTTTTAATTTTGTCACTCTGAGAGATTTTATTCAAGTGTATTCTGATCTTCCATGGATTATATTTAAGTGCTGAAATTAAGATGACGACTGCAGAGCGTACTGGTGATTCAGTCAAGCAATTTAGGGTTTTAATGTCACGTGTGCGTTTTCTGTGGCGTTTTCAACAGGTGAATGACGAGCAGGTGCAACAGATGGAGAGAGAGAACGGCTTCATCGCGCGCTGGAACGACAAGAAGGACACCGCAGTAAGTCGGCCCACAGAAGTTCCCGCTGAGTGCACACGCTCGCAAATAAACAATTTGCGAGCGTGTGCATTGATTTGTCTGCATGCATCAGGGAATGAAATGCAAGATTTATTTGAGCAGGCTTTCTGTTTTTCTGAGGAGGAAGAGAGGGGAAAATAGTGGGAGGAACGGGGGGGTAGGCAGCATGTGGGGAAGTAAGAACAGCTTTGTTTATTTAAACCTTTGTGGAAGGTGCTTAATGGGTGGATGCTGGGAAAAGAGAAAAATCACATGGTGCCTGGTGGTGTTAAAATGTGACGGTTGTTTATGAAGGCTGCCCCCCCCCCATACCCTCCCTCCACCTTATCAATAGTGTTATAGAGCATTCCGGGGTTACATATGCATACTGTACTTTATGATATATGAATAATGTTTGATTTTATTGCCTTATTTTGACCAACTATCATCACTGCTTATATTCATACACGCAAGGTCATTAACCTTATTGATACTAATGATTAAGTGAAGATATTAACATATTTTATAAACTGGCCTTACCGTGTGCCTCAACTGTGAAAGCTGGTGAAATGTTCCAGGATGCGATAGCTCCATACATTACATATTTAAATATTGCATTAGCCCTTGGTATTTTCTTAATAAGGTGATTCCTAACAGCCGGCTGCATACAGTATGTTTATCACTTGCATAATATATTTATAAAGCAGATATAACCACTGTTTACTTGAATAAGTTCACACGGTTGCATAAACAAAACCTCTCATGTACTCTAAGGGATGAGAGCAAGGCACGCCTGCTCGGTCATGCCACGCTGTTAGAGCCAGATTGTCTGCAGCTATTGAGGGACAAAAAAAGCAGAAATACAAGACATTAATTTTTGGTTAAAAAAAAAACAAACTAAAAGCTGTAAGCTGAAACATTCATTATATTCATTCATTATATTGCTGAGCTGCCTTCTGGGCTGGATATACGAGAAATGTTGGCAAAAAGATGGAGTTTCCCACTCTGAGATTTATAAATGTTGCACTTGGAGTGGTTATTTGTGACTATTCATCAGCATATTTTTTCTAAATATTTTAAAAGCTGTCATGAAAATGTACTTTGGCCAACAGCAATATCAACCTAATACAAAAATGAGCTTTTAGCCTTCATCAGATTGTTTGCTCTGAGCGAGTTTTAAGGAGTTTGAATATCCAGAGATGCCCCTCAAACTTTACACAATCATCCTGTAGATGTGTGTTTCTAGGGAGAAAATACTAAACAAACTCATGAATAGCAGAGCTGCTGCTTTTGGAGTGATCCTGCAATCAGTGCAGCAAGATTATGCAAAACCTTTAACTTTCATTGGGGGGAAAGACTGAAGATAAAATCTGACAACATTTCTTTCTTTCAAGCTGCCAGTACCTGTTTTACATTATAATACTGTGAGCTTTTTGTTTGTATTGATTTAGTTTATTGATTCACTCATCTCACATTGTTTTCTGATCCCCAGCGTGTTTCTGTTGGATGAAAAACTTAAACTCTGAAAAGTGATCCGTGTGTTGTTTCTGACCACTGACCGGCCATAGCTGTCAATATGAGTATTGATGACTACGACACAAACAACCAAGGAGGTCACATCGGACAAGTTAATTGTGTGTGATTTAGCCAGGGTTTGTGATGAAACAGCTAACAAGGGGTCTTTTAAACGGTGTATTTGTACATAAAGGTAGAACTAGATGCTTCAGGTGCTTTTTCAGAGAACAGAAATGCATCAGTCAGCATCTGCCCAGCGCCGCTTATGCTAATGAGCCATGTGGAGCCGAAGGCTGGCGGCTGGTCTGGTGAAGGTTGTAAGATCAATGAGGTAATAATCGAACCTGAAAGACACCAGACGATAACTGGGCGACCTGGACTGAACAAAACACAGAATGACTTCGTTCTTTTCTCCATTCCAGCTTCAAACTTCCACTGTGAAATGCTAGTTGATTTCCTTATTCAATTTGTTTTGTAAAAGATTAGTTGAAACAAAAGACGCCGCCAGTTTCTTTTATAGAAAATATTTCCTGTACTTTTTTTATGCCTGACTTGATTGGAAAAAGAAAGACATCCTCTCTAGTTCTATTTATTACTTGTTGTTCTTTATTTTGTAACATATCCAATATTTGCTAAATGTACTTAATCTTCCTTGAGTCACACAACAACACGCAAGAAAATGAGTGCAAAGCATCGCAAGGTGGCTCCTTACTTGTGCTTGACATTTTCACAATTACAGGTTTGTGCTCCACTGGCTTGGATGAGTGTAATTGTTGTCATTTTAGAGCCGGAGATGTCATGAAGGGCTCCATCCCTCTTATTATTGGATACCGAAAGCCAATAATGGAGAGCAGTTCACCTGTCCATTAAAATGACAAAAGAAAACTATTTGTAATTTCTAGACAACGGCGAAATGCTCACTTAGTTTTTCATTCTCTCGAGGACCTGGCCAGAGCCACGGCCTCAACCAGAACAATCCTTTTTAAGAAGTTCTTATTTTATCTTGAAAACATTTCAGCTCCAACATTGATAAAGCTGTAATGATTGGCACTGACAAATCACATATTCCTGGCAGCTTCACCTCCTGCACGCCAGGTGAAGCTTGTAAACATTGCAGTTTCATTTTTGTCTTATAAGCTAGAACAAAAGAACTTGGTTCTCTTGAACAGGAAATTAAAAATACTTTAGCTTCATATTTTTCATACTTCTATAAATGTAATCTAAAAGTAATGTGAGGTTTCAGAAATATGGACTTAGCCAGGTGTGGGCCGTTTTTCCCTTTCTTCAGGAGCAATGGTCTGGAGTTGATGTCAGGTATTGAGCTGGTGTTTTACTGAAGCTGCCAACATGAAGTCCAGGGTTCTTTCAGCTAAAGACGGATGTGTGCTACAGAACCTTCAGCAGATGATCAACAGTATTGCCAGTGCTCCGTCTTTGGTTATAAAACATGGATTCGTAGTTTATCAATATACTTTCTACGGAGGAAAAACAGTTGTGCCAAGTCATAGAAATGTAATCGGCAGACTTGGCGTGCTCACTCAAAAAGACCAAAAGTGTGTCACCGGGTTCCAGTCCAAAAAACATGTCAAAAAATCAAAATCTGACAGCATTCACTGTAAGTACAAAACTTTTAATATATGGTTAAACGCTGCTGTGCAGTGATTTAACCATATATTAAAAGTTTTGTACTTACAGTGAGTGCTGTCGGATTTTGATTTCTTTAAGTCATAGAAATGGACAATTAGATTCTGCAAAATGCTTTATTGTGTATAATTATTTTTAATTTGTAAAATACTCTATAACATCTAATAGTTTCAGTTTAAAAATCAGTTATATTATTGCAGAGGACACAAACGAAGCACTAGACAGCATTTTGCTCAGAATCAACTCTTCTTTCATTTCTCATCAGAACAAGCAGATTTTTCTGGAGTCTCTTCAGCATATTTGAACACCGTCAGCAACCTTGAAATGAATGTAAAAGGAAATCATTTCACTTCTGGTGTTAAGAGAATTATTCAACCTGAAACCCCACTTTTCCCAGCCGTCCTGTCTCACACATGTCCTCTTTATTTATTCTGCATCACATTAACATTAACCAGACTATATTTGCTCCAAAAAAGGTGACCTCTAGTTTCTAAAATTCTTCTATTTATTTTATTTCTTTTCTATTCATGTGACATTTAAAATGAAATTGTCCAAATTAATGCAGCTCTTTATTTTTTAATTTATTTTTCTAGTTCTGTCCAGCCGGAGATTTGATCTTTGAGGTGTATCTGGAAAGAAGAGAGCCAGAACAATGCTGTTTGATAAAGGTGAGGTTGTGAGTCTACGTGCGTACTCCCGCTTTCTACATATCCTTTTAGTGAGGTGAAATGAAGAGACTAAGGGAAGATTGGAGGATGGGGTGAAGCAGGAGAAAAGAAGAGGGTGGATGGATAGAGAGAGAGAGAGAGAGAGGGAGGTTGATAGAATAGGGCTGAGACATTTGAGGTTTAGCCTGATGGGATTACAGCGACTGGAATGAAACAAAGACAAACTAATCAAAAAATCTGTTTAAATTGTGAGGGTAATTGTATTTTCCAAGGGTTGCAGGCTGCTGTAGGTCACAGACTCTTTTCACAGGACGGCAGCAATACTAGCGGGATTAGGGTTAAAGAGGAGTGCTCGGCTGCACAGTTTGACCTTGACTTCTTTGTCTTTGTGGAGGAAGGCAGCAAACTTGCTTTGTTCAGCCCTGCACTCAAAACACAACAATTCATTCTAAATCCTGGTTGTGCATCAGGATATCATCATATTTTGTTATTATTTCTAAATATATATATTCCTTTGTTGTTTTTTTGGAAGGTCTCTCCCAGTATGCGGCCCTCAGAGCTTGCAGAAACTGCACTGAGCATGAAGAATGCCACTCTGAGGCCAGATGACTTCTGGACCACCTTTGAAGTCATTGAAAATGGAGAGCTAGGTATGCAGGAGGTTTCTGGTCCCGTCAAGTCGCTTTCTTACAACGCCTTTTCATCCTCATTCATCTTTCTTTCTCAGGAAGTCATTTGTGAGCTCCAACTCTGGTCAGAGGGCGGTACTTAGAAAGAATTGGCTAATGGTTTCCAAGAAGTTGGACGTTAACTCGTATGCAATATAAAATGTTTATGATGGGAGAAAACCAGGAAAAACCTATTTCTGCTTCACAAAATGATCCTGGTTGACCGTCACAAGCAGGAAGGGTATTACAGCACTGCATCACTTTGAAATTTCGGTGTCCCTGCAAAATGACATGTGAGGGTTACCTTTTGGACCAATCAGTTAGGATTTAGAGGGGCAAGTATTCACAAAGACCAATAATTGACAATGTTTTGCAATATGGTTTAAGGTCTAGAACAGGGGTCGGCAACCCAAAATGTTGAAAGAGCCATATTGGACCAAAAACACAAAAAACAAATATGTCTGGAGCCGCAAAATGAAAAGTCTTGTATAAGCCTTAGAATGAAGGAGACGCATGCTGCATGTTTCTATATTAGTTATAACTGGGTCCTCGGCTGCAAATGTAGCCGCTAATGTCTTTCCACATCACTCTTTTTGTTACACGAATCTAGGGAAGATTATTAGGGCCAGGCAGGAGAAAAATAAAATAATATTTTAGAGGAGGAAGATTTTTTTTTTCATTACGCACTTCAAGAAAAAAGTTGAAATGTCGAGAAAAAAGTCAAAATGTCGAGAAAAAAGTCAAAATGTCGAGAAAAAAGTTGAAATGTCAAGATTAATGTTGAAGTACAATCTCGAGAAAAAAGTCAAAACGTTGAGGAAAAAAGTCGAAATGTCAAGATTAATGTTGATGTACAATCTCGAGAAAAAAGTCGAAATGTTGAGAAAAATGTCGAGATTATAAGGGAAAGGAAAAGGGAAGAAAAAAAAAGAAAAAAAGAGAAAAAAATAAGAGAGGAAAAAAGGAAAAAAAGGTCAAACATTTTTGAAAAAGCTCCAGGAGCCACTAGGGCGGCGCTAAAGCCGCGGGTTGCCGACCCCTGGTCTAGACTCTCTACTTTGCATATAATTTACAAAACGAGCAATAATTATACAATTACTTTTCCTAATAATTATAGTCGGTTCCTGTTGTTTCGCTGCAGGAAACCCTGTTTGCCCCCCCCCCCCCACCGCGCCCTCGGTAAACGGGAACTAAAGAACTCCACTCCACTGTCATGCAGTTTAATCAGCGCCGAAACTTGTAAAGGGCAACGTGTTTTTCTGCACCTCGGATAATCCGGGCAGACACAGCAACACTCTTCGCTAATTACCACTTTTTAGAATTTGTTTGATGTAATTAAAAAGGCATTTTAATCAGGGGTGAAAAGCATCTGTGGTCACACATACTTCATTCTTATCGTAAGGCTGAGGGGTCAGAGAGACGCTTGTCCTGTCATAACTCGGCAGGGATATTTATTGAGGGCTGGGAAATCTAGTGACGTTTCCACACAGTGATTTATCTGCCGTCTGTTCATTTATGTTCATACCCTAATTGTCATCAATGCTTATAAATGCTTATGTACTCAAGTGTTGATATACTGTATACTGTGGCTGTTTACTTTTTCCTTTTCTCTGAATACTTTTCTTTTGTTAGAAAAAATTTGAATTGTGCATTATGCATCTTTGCAAGTAACATTTATATAGTAAATATTTTTGCTTTAAACCTTCCACTGTGATCTAGTGGATGTCCAGTTAGCATCTCATCACTATTTCTGCTGCAAACCATATTTATAGATCCCACTTCCTTTCATCCATGGGCCGCGCAATTAGAACGCACTAGCTCCGATGAACCAGCGTCTGTGAACTTTTAGTTCGCTGAGGATTTATCCAAGCATCATTGATTTGATGATGTGCACTTTAATGAATCATATTGGACATCATATGTCATAGATTACCTTCCTCTTTCTTGCATGATCGACTTAAAGAGCTGACCCACCTCATCCTGCATTAATATGCTCTGACGGCTCCTCATACTTCACCCATCTGCATTTGATCACAGAAGAAGCACGAGGGAAGTCAGATCTGTTGTGACGCCGCTTACCTCGCCGTCCCTCTGAAGTGCTCATCAGTTGACTGAGGATTTACACCTTGCTCTCATGTTTGTTTTCCTCCTCACAAAGTTGTAGAGGACACGTCGTCCTTTTCTAAAAGTGAAGGTGTGTTGAATACAGAATGTGGGAGCTGAAAGTTCAGCATATTTTACATGCCAAAACAATATATCTGAGGAAGAGTAAACAGTAAAGCTATTTTGAAGGCTGCAGCGTGACAGGTTGTGCTCATAAAAAGCCTAAAAAAGGGGAGGGAAAGTGCGTTAATTACCCATTTTGGAGGAAAGCTTCAGATAAACAGCATTCTTGAGGACAATAGGCAGGAAAGGGGAGCTAATATTTGTTGGGAAATGAGGAACTAATTCCATGGCATGGGTCTGCAGAGATTTCAAGGAGAAGATTAGCCCAATGTTATTAATAAGTTATGCCATTGTGGCTCTTTTTGCCTCCTTTGGTTATGAAAAACATGGGGGTGTAGAGATGGAAGCATCGGAGCAAGGGTGGCGGTACACAAATTATCTGCCTTTTTTTTTTTTTTGGCTGATGGCATGCACCCTGTTCGCCAATTAGGGAGAGATAATAGGTCTATTTTGCACATGAGTGTGTTTTTATAATCAAGTACTGATATGCTGTAGATAATTTAAACTGCTCTGTGATGGAAATCGGAGGCTCAACAACAGCATTTTGTTATGTGGTTGGCATGAATTAGTCGTGGATTTTCTGACGTAACATTGTAGATCTCTTTCATACAAGATCAGCTCAGGATGGCAGGTGACATCGTCAACCATTTCAGAACTATTTGACCTTTTAGTCATTTCTCTCCTTCTCACCCAAGGCCTGTTATACTTCCTTTCCTTTACAGAGCGTCCTCTGCACCACAGCGAAAAGATTCTTGAGCAGGTGTTGGAGTGGAGTACGCTGGACTGTCCCAGGTCTGCTTTTCTCATTATAAAGAAGTTTCCGGGGGCCAAAAGAATAGCTGAAGGAAAAGGTAGAGTATGATATCAAAGATGAAAAACCATGAAGTGTTTCCTGTTGCGACTGATTGCAAACACTGACTACACACTTTATTACCTGACCAGGTTGGACTTGCGTTTGTCTTAAGAACCAGATTGACATGTTCAAGAAGTCAGTGCGAAATGATCTTAATTTTGTGACATCACACTGGACGTAAACTGTAATCATGAAAGGATGGTAAACCAGCCAGGCGTGAACCTGGAACTGGGCCGACTCCCTCCTTTCCCCTTCAGCCAGCATGTCTGAACCGAACCGCCACACAAGAACCTCTGACTGAACAAATCACACTGCTGACCACGTGATGGCGGTAACACCGCTTTTTCTCCTGTTTGCAAACAGCCAACGGGATAAAAGGAGATGAAAAAGAGGAATGCAGCAAAATAAGAAAGGAAAGAAGGAGGAGGAACTAAACATAGAAGGGAAATATAGTTTTTTTGCATTTTGGTTTGGTTCTTTTTTTAATCATGCATCCTGGTAGTAATGATTGAGATGGAAAGAATCAAACTCCGAGGATTTCCGGAGGGCGGAGCGGGTTGGTTCTGTTCATGTGATTTGTGTTCACGTGAGAAGGCTGAACGTAACTCCCTGCTTGTAGAATATCTCTAATTTTTCTTAGCCAGTATCAGACATCAACAAGGCCCCCAGTCTGCCACTAACAACCATGCCACGTTCAAAGCCACTTGAATCAAATTTATTTGATGCTTAGTTTGAGGCATTCCTTGATATTTGAAACTACATTTTTGGACTAAATCAGTCTGAGTTTAAACACTACAAGTCCCCCGTTGCTCAAACAGTTTTGCAAAAACTGGGATCTGCTAATTATCAAAGGTGATTTTGTGCCAAAATCTGATTCCCAACCAAATCTGTCCCCTTTTGTTTTTTTGTCTCATTCATTCATTATTATCAAAGTAAACCGGATGGGAAAACCTCCAAACACAGACAGCTATGTGTTCAGTTCATGCAATCACAGACGCTGAGTTGTTTGGACGCTGCAGAAGAGTTTCTGCTCAGCGTCATCGCAGAGCTGCAGATACAACTGGGGGGGGGGGGCAGAAAGCAGAGTTCATCCAGGTTTGCTTGGCTCCTAAACAAAGATTATAAGACGGTTAACTGTACCAACCAGCAGAAAAGATAAATGGAAGTTGCTCCATATTCCAAAGGGATTACACCTCGTTTCCAACAGCAGAGGAAGATTGTGTATGTATACCAGCGATATGGCGTAATGAGGTCCCACCAGTCCCAGAGGCAATGAAAGTTACTGCAGCGGCAGCTTCATGTCTCAAAACTCCCAACCTATAACTCTTAAACATCTAAAGGTTTTAACGCATTGAATTTACCTTTGTAGAAACACTGGGTTTCTCAGTTAAATAAAGATACCAGGCCATGCCGTTACTTAGTCCAAACTAACAAGGTAATCTGTCATCTTAGTTGTATATTACAGCGGTTAAGATAGCCTTTTCATGTTTGTATTCATGTTTTCACGTAAATCGTAAATTATTTCGTAGCGAGCAGTTGGAAGACTGCTGGTTCAGTTGCTGTCCATGCAGACTACTTGAGGGTCCAGTCTGAAGAGTTTAGCATGCGTTGCTCTCTTTTTAAAAGTACTAAATATGATGGAGCAATTTCTTCGTAAGCGTTTTAATGGATGCGGTGGGTTATGTGAGCCTTTCTGCCGGTTGCTACAGCAGGACAGAATGTCCAAATCTGTCAACGCAGATGGGAATTCCTTCATGGCAAAACTGATAAACCGTGTTTTATACCAAGATTCAATATATGACTTAAAAAAAAAAGCAAAAATCAATGCCATGTTAACGGATATCTCTAGAAATGTTGTAAGAGAAAAATCAAGGATTATGGGAAAATTCCTAAAAATAACGTGAATAATAACTTGACCTGTATTGTAATAATGTTTTTTAACGAATGAATGGTGTTAAATTACTTGGAATAGTGCTTAAATCTGTATATCTGTTAATTGTGCAGCAGGCCAAAGGCACTTTATAAAAGGTGACCATCTGAAGTTCAGTGACGGCTCCTCCAAACTGCTGTCGGGGCACAAATTTCAGGACAAGTACGCTGTGCTGCGAGCAGAGAAGCTGCTGGTCTACCGGGATGTCAAAGTAAGTTCCCTTTCTCTCTTTTTTTTTTTTTTTTAAGTTTAACGGTTACAGTTTCTGCAAGCAAACAAAAATCCTGCAGGGAACAAGGAGTGACTGACAAGGGAATGAAAATCGTTCGAAAACGGCTTTTTGAAAACCAAGAATGCGTCAGAGCGAAGCCCACATCATTGCAGCCTAATCGACCAAAACTGAGCCAGTCTCTATGACATGAAGTCGATTTGTTTCATCTCCCTGGCGAGAGGTCTCGAGGTTCCAAATTTTTCCAAATTGCAGAGGAAAACAAAACGTACTGTCTGCAGCAGACTTCCCACAGAATCCAGCAGGCGCTTCAGAGAGAACCAGCAGGACAGAGTTCCCTGGAGGGCTTTTCTCCTCAGCACATTTCTGCAGTTGAAACATGGGCTTCGGAAAGGACAGTGAAGAGCTTTTAATAATTGATGGAGGTGCAGTCATTCTGGCTGAAGGGTGAGGGCTGCAGGTGGGAGGCAAAATAGCCAGGGCTGGTGTGTGCCGAAGCGGTGGGGGGAGGGCTGTCTCTGAAAGCTTTTCTAAGCGTGAAGTTGCACAAGAATGTTGCTAATTACTGCATAAATACAAGGGGAAATTAGAAGTGTTACTGAAATTTAATTGATATTTCTTTCCCTCTGCAATTATTGCCAGGTCTGTATTTAGTGCAAATGATGCTGGATGAAACAGAGACGGGTGGGTTGTGATGTGTAGGTGTCAGAAGCAAGTTATAACTTTGATTCTGTTTTCTTTGTTCCTTTCATCTCTGTTCTTTGTCAGATGGAGAACGAGCTTCGCTGTTAATGATTCATACCGATTGTCATATTGTGATTCAGTGAAACTGCATAGATAGTTAGTTAGTGTTTTATTTATTTTATTACATATTTTCATCTAACATATTCAACTGATTTTGTTATTGTTTTTTTTTTTTTGTTTTCTTTGTTTTTGCAGAGCAATAAACCAGAGAAAGAAATCCAGCTGAAGTGTGCGAAATGTTACTTTGGCCTGAAGAGAAAGCTCAAACCTCCAAACAAGTAAACTGCACTCACCTATTAACAGATTTTGTTCAAATTACTTTCTGCTGCACCCGTTGGATAACACCAAATTTTCTTTCTTTTTTTTTACTTGTGCTTTTAAAAATAAACGACGACAGCAGCAACTTTGCTATTTTGTCAGCAATTAACGCCTTATCACCTGATGCAGTCTTTTTTTCTTTTTTCTTACTGGAGGAATATGCACACGTTTCTGACACTTGCTGCTTTTGTAACGTACCATTGTTTTTATTCAACTGACACATGAGGATAAATACCTTTACTTCAGCTAAATTACAGCTGTAAACAAACACTGAGCACTTCAATGTGGAAATAGCTTTGGATATTTAAAAACGGAAGCTGTGCTCCATTTACAGCCATTAAAACAACGTTGACACATATTTCATATTGACGTTCCCAGATGTTTAATCACACACACACATACACACACACGCACACACACTGATCAGTCAGAAATCGGAAGTTTTCGGGGTCATTATTGTAATTTCCGTTCCCTCGTCACCAATCTTCTGAAGTCGGAACGGTTTTCCAGTGAAGAATGTTTATTGTATGAAATGTAAATGAAAGAATGCAGTGATTTTCACTTAATTTTAAACATATATATCAGTGAAACTGACATTTTTTGGTAAAGTTTTGAAAGGCTTGAAAAAATTTCCAAAACATTTAGAAATAATTGTAATAATAAGAATTTAAAGTAATTAGAATTTTTAGAATGTTGCAAACATGATTAGAGAGAAAAAACGGCATCAAAGTGTTTAAACGCTCTCTGAAGTGGAGAGGCATTGCAAGTAGTTTAGTAATGTTCGTAAATTTGTAAAATTGTAACTAAATTGGTAATTTCATCATCTATAGTTCAAACTTAATATCATTAAATTGAAAGAATCCGGGGCGTCTCCGTAGATAACCTGGGAGAGCTGCAGGCGGTTCCTGATAAACATCTGCTCTCTGCATGAGCGAAACAGTCAAATAAGAAAATCCTGTGCTGAAAGTCACTGCATTGACTCAGTACCACGTCTGAAAATTGCTCTAAATCCAGAATATGTGAGCAAATTCAAATTGGCTGCATAGTTTTCAAAATAAATCTATAATATTTCCCATTAACAACAAGTGATATGTTCTTTGAACCGTGTCAGTAAATAGAGAGATGAAATAATTATCAGTGTTCCTGCTTTCATCGTGAATATGGCAACTCTTAAGATTAGAGCAGCTAGAGCGAGTATCCTTATCAAATCAGCTCCCCTGACGATGATCTTATGATCATTTAGAAGTAAACCTCGTCCTCTTGAGCAAAGTTTTTAAACGGTGTTCATGTCTGCAGCCACTTGTGTATCAAGCCTTTGCCCCCAGCGATATATAACCCTTTCTTTCCCCTCAAAAACGGTGACCTGAAGGGATGCCAAAGCAACTCCTGACCCCCGCTTTATTTTTCACGGTAATGAAATTGATTAAATGTAATTGCACTTTAACAAATACAAATTATTCAGCTCTGCCTCTGCAAGTAGAACACATTGCTGCCGCAGTTTTATTTTAATGATCTTCTGTTATTGTAATTTATGACACATGCCAAAGCCGCCCTGTTTTTGTTGGTCAAGCAAAGAGGAAGTTTTACAGGAGCCATATCCTATATTTCACATTACCGAATTATAATTCCTCATAATTTTATCCGTGTCGGTATTTTGAGTGGAGGGGAAGTGTGAAAAATGAGTCCGGCAAGCAACGGTGTGCATTACGCAGCCGTTCGGTGGGAGCAAAAAACTGCATAAGAGGCAAGGAGTGGGAGATGAAGCGAGTGAGACGGGAGAGAGGGAAAGAAAGGAAGGGATGATGCAGCGTGGTATCAGAGATGTGCTGTTGAGTGGGCTGTGGGAGAGGTGATACGGTGAATAAAGAAATAAAAGGAGTGCTGAGCGGGATGGAGAGAGTCGTAGTGCGAGGGTTAGGAGAGGCAGCGCTTCAGTACCTCATTAGACAGAGGTCTATCTGCTAGCGCCCTGCTGCGGGCGTCGGATCGGCCGCCTTAACTCACAGACGTGATGCTCCAGGCTGCCCCCCCCCCCACTCCTCCACTCCTCTACAGTCCCAGCTGCGAGGGGTTTTCAGAGAGGAGGGAGGTGGTCTTTTCACCTTTTACTGCTTTTAGTGCAGGTTAATTCACACTGAAACGCACACAGATGCAAGTGTTTACATACTAAGAAGCATACAGTGAATTATTTTATTTACCCAGCAGCAACATATAATCAACCGTACTCACATGAGATTGTTCATCCCACCTGGAACAGGAGCACATCGTTCTCACTTCCAAATTTGCATCTCATATTCCTCCACTCGACTTGTACTTTAAGGCCTATAGGTGAGCAGCAAGTGGCACATGCATGTTGTTTGGCCTGGAGCACGTTTATATCAGCTCATGCATAAACACATGGGCTGAAACAGCACTAATTAATTCCACTGTTAAGCACCAAGCAGTTGAAAGGAACTTTTTTTTAAAAAGCTCTTTGCATGCTCGTCCAAAGGGTTCTGACCTTTTGCCATCCTTGCAGCACTTTCTCATCCAGTTTTGAATTAATATTGATTTAAAGTGGAATATTTGGACATGTATTTGCTTTATTTCACAAAAACATGTTCAGGATTATTCTCTTCAAATTAAAAAAAAAAAATCTGTCCAGGAACCGTTGACTCAGCGTAAGTTTGTGCAGACAAAACTTTCCTTATCTGACACACCTCTTTGTTTCTTTGTTTGTCTTTCCAGCTGGGGCTTTACGGTGTACACTGATAAACAGCAGTGGTGAGTACCACACAGATGTCTCTGTTCAGCAATTATGGGCTGTGACTTTACTTGAAATGTCTCTAAAATGGAAAGACTCAAGTGGGACAGAGCTGCAAGTTTTAAGTTGTTTTTTTTTAATAATCTAAATGGGTTTATAATGGGGAAATCGGTGCAGTTGAACTATATTAATGATGGTCATATAGTGAGAGGCTGCTTCTGGTCAGCTTAGGAAGTGATATATACACTGATCATCCACATCGTTAAAACCACTGAGAGGGAAACTGCGCGTCATTAAAACTCAGCTACGGTGATGTTATGTTGACATATACCACAGGATCTTTCTAATTAAGGTGGCACCAAGGGGTTCAGGGGGGTGCAATATGCTCACACAGTCCTTCATTTTGGAGAGTGTGTAAACATTAACTATTGCAGTCATGCCTGGCATTCAAACATGTTCAAGCATGGCTACGCTACTGCAGGCTGTCCGAGTTGTTTCCATCGATTAGTTTTACTACTCATGAGAACTGTTACTGTGTACTTCTGCAAACAAAATTATTAGATAGAAGTTTAAGTATCAGATGAATCATGTTTTTCATTACTATGTGATTTAATGCCACTGCAAGAAAAAGGTATTAATTTTCATTATCTGCGGTATTAAAATACACAAAAAGCCTCCCATTGATTTTGGTTGATGTGGCGGTTGGAAGTAGCAAATTAAAACATAACAATGGAGGTAATGAAAATGCATGAGAGTTGCAAAATTGGGACTGTGCAAATGAATGTAAAATATTATACCAAGTGATAAATTATCAAGTAGTTTGCTTAATTTAAAGGCAGTTTGATTAAAATAGCAGTTTTTCATGAGGACATTTTTCAGACTTACATTTCTTGTCTATCATTTCCAACAGCAAATCTGTCATTTAGCCTTTTAGGAAGGATGAAAGGAAAATGATTACTGAAATAAATTGATGCAGTGAGATTGCTTATACATTAACCATGGAGGTGTTGAAACCAGCGCTGTCAGCGCTGACGCTTTGTTTAATGCAATCATGTGGTATCGCCATTTAAAATGTAATTGAGTCAAGAGAAGTAAATGTGTTATTAGAACCGTGATCCACAGTTCACTGCTGCTGATGGTGGAAATACCTCGCTGGGGTCTTGGAGTGGCCGCTGCACAAATCAGGAAAAACACACCTATCTATAGTCTTTCAGACAAAACGGCAAGGCAGCTTCATTTACAATTTAAAATTGTAAGAAGGTTTCTGACAAAACTTCACCTACTTCCAATCTGCTTGTAGACAGGAAAAGTCTTACGTTTACACTCCACCAACTTCTAATACACAGAGTAAATAACATTTTTGTCAGCCATTTGTGGCCTTCATCAGGAGTCTTCTTTTTTTTTTTTTAAACCTATTGCAAATAAAGTCAGACCGTGATTGTTTGATCATTTTCCCGAATAGCAATGTAATTCTTGACTTATGAGTTTTGAAGATATGGATTGCTTACCTAGAGATGGAAGGGCCTTTCTGTGTGCAGTTTGCATGTTCTCCCCGTGTTCCCCTGGGTAGCTAATGGGAGCTACCCTCACAAAAACATGCAACAGTCCTGGGCTATACATGCCCCTTCTGGCCAGCCGGGGCGCCAGATGGGGTGGGGAGGATCCAGCCGGAATAACGTGATCCTTCCACGCGCTACGTCCGGCTGGAGAAACCCCACCCTGTCTGGTGAAAAGATGCGGCCTGCTCACTCCTCAGGTTAAGGAGGAGACCTGAGCTCAGTGCAGGAACTCCCGGGCTTGGTAGAGGACGGCAATGCCCAGGGGCCTCATTTAAAATGGACTGCGTAGGATTCATACTAAAAGTGCACAAACACCCAAAAGCCGAAAATGCCGGGCGCAAAAAAAAATCTGGATCAATAAAACTATGTGCACGCAATCTTGCGCACAATGTTCGCTTCATAAATCTCAGTCCAGCTGGAAGGTTGCGCAGCTGAATCCGCCTCATATCCCGCCCTCTACACGCCCACTTCATACCAAAAATGGTATGTTTTTGCATATGAATGAGCCTGCTGAGCATGCGCAGTGGCTTCCTGCAGCCTGTTTGGCTTCAGGATGAATGAGAAGTATCCAGCCACCGTACTGAATGTCACTGAGATCTGAGATCGAGATGTTGAGGATGAGGTGGAGGACAGTAAAACCACATTATTTTGTGGTCACAGTAAAAGTAGAAAAATAAATAGTAGGCTATAAAATAAAGCGAGTGAGTGGCAGCACGCCATTGCTGCGCGGAACGCCGTGAGTGCCCCGGCGCAACAGTGGGAAAATGTCCCCCGTCTTTTCAAAATCGTGTTTTTGTCCCCCCCACTTTTTACAGTTTAAAAACTAACGGTAGGATCAGCCATTAATTGCAAATCATCGACACACCCTGAAGACGATGCGAGAACAGCCCCACAGCCCCGCTTCACCCCCCGCTCCACCTCCTCCTCTCCCGTCTCCCCTCAGAGCTGCTCAGGGCTGATTTATGGTTCCGCGTCACACCAACGCAGAGCCTACGGCGTAGGTGCGCATCACCGCGTACCCTACGGCGTAGGCTCTGCGTCGTTTTAACGCGGGACCCTAATTTAGGCTTACACAGGCACCTAAAGGTTTCACGCGCGCGTAAAACTCATTATATATATATAAAGAAATCTGTGTCCCTTTAGGGAAGAAATGAGAGGCTCTGTGGAGCCCCTAAACGCTCTACGAAGCCCCTCATTTGTTCTGTCCTAAAGCGGTGGGTGAAGGAGGTTCCCGGCGTGTCACCGCGGCTGCAGCAGCAGCAGAGTCCTGACTGACGCTTCACACACAGAGGAACACGATCAGCGCTATTTTATTATAAGTCTGATATATTTTGTGATATGTGATGACATTATTAAGAGTATGACATGAATCTGGCTTCATTTCACCACCTCACAGCCTGCGTCGCCAGTTCCCCGTGTCTTAAGTAAATTCTTAAGGGAGGGTCAGGGTTGCCGTAAAGATAAGCAGATTTTTCGGTTAGTTTTTTCTTTTTAGATCCTAGCCTTTGCGTAGAAGGTGGCTTCCGCATCTTTCAAGCCCTTTTTGTGCGCAAGCAAGCTTTATAGATGAGGCCCCTCGACTGTAGCTTAGGTAGGAGCACAATGTGGTGATATAATGGGTAAAAAACGGATAAAAAAAAAAAGTTTGTAAGTACCCATCTCCTGATGGAAGGAAAACCCACACTGGTTAGTGAAATCAGATTCACTAAAACATAATAATAAAACTGATCTTGACAAATTAGCTGTTTCAATCATAATGCTTTATTTTTGAGACTGTGACTTTCCAAAAAGGTCCAGTTTTCTCTCTTCATCTGTCCAAAAGACATCCTTCCAGAATATATGAGAAGAATATCATATGCATTTTGACAAATTCCAGTTTGGCTTTTTCACAATTTCCTTCAGCAGTGGAGATCGTCCTCAGTTTGGTTCAAACACTGATGGATGGTGCGATCTAACACTGATGGACCTTGACCTCAGAGTTCTCTTTGAAAGTTTTTCGGGGCTCTCTGGTAACCATTTGTATTATCAGTCTCTTCAGTTTGTCATCAATTTTCCTCCCATGTCCACGCCAACATTGACCACAGTGGACCCTGAACATCAAGCTGCCTGGAGAGGGTCTTCTCGCCTTTACCTTCAACACGCTTGTCTCCTCAGACAGCTCTCTCCAATTTTTAACCCTTTTAATAGCCAGATCGGCTGAAGATTGAAGACTCCTGTGAATCTTTTTTTATGGGTACCAACTACTTTTTTCCAGGCCAGTTTCATTAGTTTTTCCTCAAAGATTCTGTTGAAACACAAATAAAAACAATGTGGACTTTCAGTATTCAGTTTTAGTGACCCATCATTTATTACCTCTTTCATCAGTTTGAAGGTATTTCAGTAACTATTGCCGGTTTTTCTTCCTTTATTGGACGGGTACCAATAAATGTGTCCACGTCTGTAACTTGGGTCCCAGATGATTTTCATTTTTACCACAGTACATCAGGTTTAGTCAGCGGTATCCCAATGGAGCTGAACTCAAAACTGCAACCGTGCTATAGTAGCTGAAGAACTCCCTTCATCGTGTTGTTTTAATCTCCTTTTATTTATGTCATTTGTTTCCAAAAATGAATAAAACGCAGGAGCCTACATAATCACATACCTTCCTGCAGTGGGACAGTACAACACCATAATAGCGCTAAAGAGAGTGCTGCAGCAACCTATATAGGTGGCAGGTATTACTTAAGCCATCATCCTCGATTATTACTTACAGCCCCAATCAGTGCTTCAGAGGCGTACGCTACGCAGGCAGATTCTTATAATTATAGTTAATGGCAGAAACTCCACCTCTAGTCAAGTCTATTTACAGTAATCACTGAAGTTTCCCCTCAGAGTAGATCGCGTCCAGCTCTGTGACTCGCCACATCTGGACAAAATCAGTGAAAATCAATGAGTGTGTGAACCGTCTTTTCCGCCACAGGTACTTCTGTTGCGACAAGAAAGAGACACAGGTCGGCTGGGTGATGGACATCATAGCCATGAAGGTAAGATGACATGCAGCTGAGACGTTTGAGCAGAAGTGATGAGCTCTTCTGCGCGGAAAGCTGATGAAGCCATTCATTCCTGGAGCACTAAAGCTTTCTTTGGCTCGGGGAGTAGAGGAGAGGTGTTATAATCTTCAAAATTCCTGTAAAGTAGTGAATCTAGCCCAATAATATCTCCATTTGGAGAGAAACACACTCTAAACTCTAATTACAGGCAGAATCAGTCACATTTTGCAGTCTGTGTCTTTGAAAAAGGACATGTTTAAAGTATTTTCCAAAATCATACCTTTCTGTTGTTGCTGATAAGTAGATGAAACACATAAACAGGGGAAGAAGTGTTACGTTTTTGAGGTCAGTCAACAATAACATTAATCACTTTATGTGGAAAAGCTGTAAGAATAAGGTCAAGGCAACTGTAACAATCACATTGCAGTACTTAGCCCCCAGACAGAGTGCTGTGTTGTCGCTGTCAGTAGCTGACACAGCACATATGACATAAATAATGCAGGGCAAAGCAAACACGGGGAGAGCAGCTACACATCTGTCATATTCTTGGGCAATTTCTCCGTCTCGCATGCATCACTCACATCCTCTTTGTGAACAAGCATCTTGTTTTCTCATTAGAGCAAATACTGCAGTCTGTGTTTTTGGACACTTTGAGGTAAATGAATAAAGCTGAATACCTTACTCATCCTAAACGCAAAGATCAAACTCAGTTCTTCCTGCTCTGTGTTGTATGCTCAGCAGATTTCAGGAGTATTAGCACTCCCGTTGGCTTCCTTTATGGGAACCCGTCGTATATCTCAGGGGCTTACTGTAAAAGCCTTTCAGGGCCTTAGTTTGGGTTACAGGTAAAAGGGGCATCACTGCCAGGGAGCGATTGATCTGAAGGCAGGGCTAATTTTGGTTTTAAGTGTTTAAAAGTTTTTATTTCAGATGCCTTTTTCTGCTCTTTGGAGAGACTCTTTGCACTGCAACAGCTAAATCTGTAGCAGACTGGAGCCGCCTTAAAAATATTAGGATTCTCCACCCAAATCCTCTAAATATCAGGATTGTCGGCTTCCAGCAGAGAGGCTAGTGGGAAGGACACAGGACTTGTGCGAAGGGCAGCGAGACGGTGCAGACGGGAGAAGTAGACGGAGAGCCCTTCACTACTCCTGATATCCCTTACCTGTTAGCGAGCATTGTGCTCCCACAGTTTCCATAGCAACTCGCAATGGAGAATCTCTCTCCAAAGCAAGGTGTAAGTGATGGGAGTGACGTTGGTGAGGAGGTGGGGGGTGTAAAGGTCCAAGGACAGGTCCTTGCAGCGATAAAATAAAGATTCGTTAAGGACAGGCAGTTCTGTGGCTCTGCGGGTCACAGTGATTTTAAAAGGGGACTTGGTGAAAGTGAAAGTTTAGATGAGGATCAGAGCACGGTGAGGCAGAGGAGAAAAAAACCATCGCTTTGATTCATTTCTAAAGGTATTTGTTTTAGTCGGGCCAAAACAAAACTAAAAATAGTCCTTTTAGAGTTATAAACCGTCCTACAGTATTAATGTAGCTTGTTCATTTGAACAGTTTCTTCAGGGGATGAGAAGTAAAAGGTTTTACACGTTGTATCTGGGTTTAAAATACCGACGGGAACATAGATCTTACAGTGTGGGCCAGTTTTTAAGCCACCATGCAACTACAAAACAGACGACAAAGTGATAAATTTAGATCAGTTTTATGTTGAAGCAAAATTAAATGTTACCCACAACAGACAGGCTCCGATCTGAGCACTGAGAGAATCTCTGCAGAGATGGATGTTCTGGTTTCAGTGGCGTCCACCTTCCAGAGCTTGTGTCGTAAAAGTCAAGATTAATTCAGTCTGACAATTCGAAGTCACGTGAAAAGACAAAGTACACGGTCTTTCCGTTTTAACGTGTCAGGAAATAATAAATAATCCAATGGTTCTTTCCAGCTTTTAAAATCAGGTTAATTCAAGTTTACGTGAGCAACGCGTAACATACCCTCCGTGTCATTTTTTATTTACTAAAAACTAAACCAAAGATGGAGAAGCAATGTGTGAAAACCAAAGTACACCTTTACTGCTTCTTCATGGATTTAAGGTTCGTAAAGCCCCAGGTGAAGCTAATCGAATGCAGTTGAATAATTGATCATCCGCAAGTGTGGCCACCTCTGTAAAAGAAGTGATTTGAGTTGATTCTGTGACATCACACAGGGCAGACATGGGCATTGATCTTTAAAAAAAAAAAATAATAATAATCTGTAGCACCCACCAATCTGAGAAGGCCCATAAGGCCATTTCCAAGCAATTTTTACTCCATTATTTTGCAGTATTTTTGGTTGTTTTTTTTTTTTTATTCAAAGGCGTAAAAACAGTTTCCAATCTTCCAAGGAGTGGACGCTTCAGCAATTTCACCCTGAGGTCAGACCGTACAATGCTGAGTGAAATTGCAAACAACCCAAGAGCTGCTTTCTCAGACTCTTCAGGCCTCAGTAAGCATGTTAAAGTTCTCAACAGTGTAATTAGAAAAGGATTACACAATTCTAGTTTGTTTGGCGGCAACAGGCACCACAGCTGAGGTTTACAAAGCTGCATTTTACCGAAACCCCACAACAGTGACTTGTTGACAGATGAGACCATGAGAAGAGATTTTAGGTGGAACCTCCCTCCAACTGTCAGGGTGGACGGGAGCTGATGTGGACCACTCACCCGGTCAAGTGTTGACAATTGTTTGAAGAACAATTGCTCATAAGTTCAACGTGTGTCTTCAGTGCTGTCATCAAAAGTTCGGTGAAGGGCGGTTTATCTTTGTGTTGCCACAAGTGGGGAAAACAGTGAACAACCAACCACTTTTAGAAAAGTGATGTTTTGTTTTAAAAGTTGGTTCTCCTCTCCATCCAGCTGCTTCTTCATTCCTCTTACCAGCAACACTTAATCAGACCCTTTCCATAAATATTATTATTATAACTACTTTAACTCTTAAGGGATCAATACTCTTGCAGATTTGTATTTATTTTTTGGTGTCTAACAACAAATACCTTCCAAAAACAAATGGAAAAACTGTGCCAGGGTTGAAGCACAAAATAAAGGTAATGAAGCAGAATTAAACATGTTGTCCAGGTTGCATCCACACACACAAAAGCTGAACTTGTGCCGTTTTGTTGGTATCTTCAGTACGGCTCGAACCTCCACTCAAAGACCATCAACTCCAAAGCATCAGCAGATCCCAAAACCTCCAGGGGAGTAGCTGCGACAGAGGGCCTCCAAGTCCAGCCACAGAACCACAGTTACAGCAAACAAGTGAGCAAACAAGAGTCGCTCTCGGTTTCCTTCACGTTTCCTGGTCATCATGACCACAATTTAATGTATTCATTGTTATAGATACTTTATTCACAAATAAAGCTTGTTTTCTTGCTTGTAAGAGCATGTTTGTCAGTATCCTAGTCGATGAATAACACTCTCTCTCGATAAATTAGATTTTCCTAGCTTGACATTGTCTGAGAGAACAATATCCATAATTATTAAAATCAAAACTGTGGCAGGGTGGAGGAGCAGCCACTCAGCCGATTGGGCACACCTGTGCCCAATCAACCTCTCCACCCTGCCTGGCTGCATAAGAAGTGGCTGCACACCAGCAAGAGGTCTGCTGGGGGCAGGTTCTGCTGGTGCACGTGTGGCGGTGTGATTGAATAAAGGAGTTCTTGCACTAAACCCTGTGTCCTCTGTCCTGTCGGTCGGCCCCAACGAGCTTGCTACAAAAACTATCAACCCTTTGAGACTGAAGTATGATTTTAATGGATTTAAGTTTGTTGATAAATTGAGTGTAATCCAAGCATATCCTTTGTCTTCCATGTATGTCCTCAGCTTGCAGACAGGAGGGGTTCTCACCCAGAAGTAGGTTGCAGTACCGACAAGGCCGCTGGTGCTCATTTCAAAACCCTAACCCTGCCCAGGATCCCCAAGTCCAGTGAGCTTCCCAAGACCCGAGAGGTCCAACAAAGGAGAATCTCGTTGGATGTTTGCCTGCCGCCACGAGTCCCTTCTCCGTCCAGGAACCAGCTGCCCATGCCGTTGCCCCTCCCACCTCCATCCCTGTCCAGGAACCAGCAGCCCATGCCGCTGCCCCTCCCTTCTCCATCCCTGTCCAGGAACCAGCAGCCCATGCCGCTGCCCCTCCCTCCTCAGAGCAGCTGTAAGGCCTTGGGGAAAAAAATGTCCTTAGGTGGGGAGGCTAATATGCCACCGAATCTTATGAAAGAGCTGAACTCCGTCCTGAGTAAGACTGGTCGCAAAAACAATGACTAATAGAGCACCCGGTGTAAATGGAGGCATTTCCTTTCATTAATACTTCCTAGCACTGCGGAGCTTACGGATGCACGCATGATGCAGGAAACAGGTGCGGGATACGTTCAGGTGAACCTCAGCTGAACACGACACTGACCCAAGCACTACACGCTTGATTCATACCGCGCTTTCATCCAACCTAAGAGCGCAGCATAGACCCAACCAGTTGGAAAAGCATGTTCAGCTGTCAAAAAACTTGGAAATGTTACAAATTTATTTTTGTGCTTTTGTACTTCTTTTTTTCAGAAGAGCCTGTTTCAAAGAGATTTTAAAGATAACTTTATTGAACATTTATGCTGTTAATGTAATATTTTTGTTAATGTTTGCTTTTGTTTGGTTGTACTTTTATTACAAATTGTTCTAAATATAGCTGTAAATGTACAGTAAATAGTATCACTTATATTTGAAATGCTTCTCAGGATGGAAATACTATACTGTGTTTTGTGTTCGTGGGAGCAGAAATAGACAGTGTTGCATCACTACTGTTATAAACTCCTTTTTTTTGGCCAACGAGATGCAGTATTAACTGGTACAATGGGGATTTCAAGAATTGAGTGTTATTTATTTATGACAAAGTGAACTTTTTTAATCATTTGTTTATATGTAACCTTTAACTGTACATCTGCTAGCAGTGGTTTTTTCAGCTTCTAATTCAGTGGCATACCATTTTAAATTTTAAACTGGCTGCCCCAAATGTAATTTTAATGTACAGCATGAATATATTAATAAACACTGGAAAATGCTTTGACATGCTGTTTTAGAGAACAATTTAATCTTTCATGATAACTTATTTCCATTTGGCCAACAATCCAGAGCCATGTCGCCCCCTCGTACTACGTGTGTCCTGACAAAATGTTTCATGCTTCAAAATGATTCCATTAACAGAAAAATAACTCCCCTCCTGTTGCTCCAGAGAAAATTTAAACATAAATTCTTGCGAAATTGCATTTGCAAATAAATGAATTAAGATTAATGGGACTGATGCACAAGTTTAGACTGTGAACGTATTTACAGCTACGGTGCTGCAAGAAGGAACAAATAACTTCGCTTCACAACCGAAGTTTTACTTAGATTTGAAGTTGCCGTGGTTTGAAAACCATGAAGAAGTTGACTGAGTCTCTGCACAGAAAACTAAGTGAAACAAACTTCATTCAATTCAGATTTCTTCCAAAGTTCTTGCAGCTCACTGCTCACTAAAAAATCAAAGATTTCTTTTGGCAACTTTTGATCTTTAAAAATGTGTTTGCAAATTATCTTTAAACCAGCCTGGCGCATTTTCAAAACGGGTCCTGTCACATGGATGCTGTTGGAAATGAAAGGCTGCGTTTCCTTTTGTTTTTTTGTTATTGTTTTCTTTTATTTTGGGGCTTTTTATGATTCTTTTCATCTTGAACTTGAGCCACATTTGTAGCCTGCCTTTTCTGGGCTCTTTTTCTTCCTCGATTTGTTTATGTCCGCCCCCTTTTTAAGATTTAGTTACATGTTTCCCCTCTTCTTTGATTACCTCGTTAGATTCCCCTGTGTCGTCTCCTCAAATTGATTATAGGTGTATTTATAGTCCTGTGTCGACCTCTTTATTTTAATATCTTCTTGATTTTATCCCCTCCTCGCTTTTTTTTTTTTCCCCACACAGTCACACATTTACATTCTGGACAAGCCTGGACTTGCTGACTTGGTTTGTTTCTGTAGGTGAAATGAATGTCTTTTTAGTTTTTAATTCCATTTGGGCCTCCGTTAGAGCCCACACATACGTGTTTAGTCCGAGCAGGCTATAAATCAGTAAATGTTTGCTGATTCACAACCACCTTTTCTGCAGTTCATTCCTGCATGTGTTTATGGGCCTTTAGAAATATACCTCACATACATTTTTTGCCACCCCGTGGGCTCTTCTTTTAATAGGTTGCTCTGCCTTTGCTGCATGTAATTTATGAATGCACGGACATAATTTGCTAGTTCTTAAAACACACCGGTCCATACTAAATGCTGGCTTACCTCAGTCGTGTCACTGCTGCACGTCTAGCGTGGTGCAAATTAACAATTTCTGTCATTGCCAAAAACTCTGGTGGTTAATAATGACTCTTTCCTGTGTTTCTGCACAATTCCAGGCTGTGGAGTGAAGTTGGAGGTGCCAGCAGTGTGAGCGCGTGGCAGGAAGGGAGATATCATTATCCTTACTTTGGTGGCGTTTTCCAGCAACAAAAGTACAATTACCTCCAGATCTAAGTAGTAAAGCAATTACACGACGACTGAAGTTGCTTCATACGATTTATATGGTTTGATTGTTCAAAAAGCACGAGACATCATTGTCATTTACTGACTCTTACAGACATCACTTACAGGTGGGGTTTTTTAGCTTCTATATGCTTTTTATCTTCTGGGGTTTATTTCTTTTTTAAGGATGCATCTGCTCCCCTTCATGTAGACATTTCTAAGTTCTTCTCCACCGGATAAATCTGTGCACTTTCATTTTATTTGTTTCAATTCTTTTGAAAACATTAACAGATCACCGTCAGTGACCATAGTTGCGAGATTTAAAATATAGATTTCTGCAAGCTAAGCCAAAAGATGGACTTCAAGGTGAAAAGGCTCCATCCGTCCTTGTCTTATTAATATGTAGTAATATCGCCATTTTAAAATAAATTACAGGTAAATCTGTTTTATCTCGAGTGAAATGCAAGAATAAACTTCGTGTCTGCAGTCACATGCCTTTGTTGAATAATGTATAGGGGCAGGAAAATGCACATGTAGGCAATTGTCACAGGTTCCCCCATGAAAAATTCATTTTTATTTTCATTATGCTTCATACGCCAGCTGCTTGTCCTTTGTTTCGTGTCCTTATATTCTAATCATCGAGCTGCCGCATTAGTGCGTTCCGAGTCTGAGGGTGTCTTGTTTTGGTTTCAGTTGGAAGGTAGAAAAAAAAATGTGTTTCTATCTTAAAAAATGTTAATTGTACGTCTCTTTATCTTGCTGGTGGAAATAACTACATTCCTATTTAACGGGCTCGTTTGCAGCTCGTCCGTTTCAAACAGGCTTCACTGGCAACAGATATGCAGCAGTTATTGTAGCATATTGATTTTGTGTGATATTACATTATATGAGCTTCTGAGTCATTTGTTCAGCATTTAGTGCCTGTCTCCGTTTTTAAAATCAACACTTAAAATCTATTACAGTTACATCCTCCAGCTCACTTGTTCTGGCAACACCCTATCTTCGCAACCTGTGTGTCCTTCCTTGCACTGCTGTCTGAATGTATATTTACCTCTCTTGTCCTTTGGGTCTGTATAACCCAGCTTTTTTTTTCTCCATCCCTCCGAGGCCTATGCTGTCCAAAGGTCACCATATGGTGGAAGAGAGTTCAGTGGAGAAGTCCTGCAAAGTCATGAGCAATTTTTAATGTGCTGACTTTGACCATATTACTTTGTTTCAGGGTAGCAGCTTGTGTGGCTGCGCTGATGGGACATAAAGTCAAATTAGTGAAGTACTGGATTTAAGTACACTTTTGAGGTTGAATATACAACAAACCAAAATCTGCAAATTGGAAACAGATCGGATACAAAGTATGGACTTATTTTCTTTTTCTCCAGTGTACCAGCTCTTTTAATTTGAAGTTATCCTGTCTAAAAAACTTTTCTTTTTTAAATCAATTTGACCTTAGTGGGTTTTAGGATTATGCAAATACTGTGTCGGACAAACGGTTTAGCTTTCCATAATCTATGTAACTAAAGTTAAAAAATACTTAAAATAATAATGTGGGCAATAATTAGTTTATAAGCAAGGAGGATATCCAACCTTGAGCAGCCAGCAAGAACTTGAATAAGTCGTTTCCTGCATTAATTCCAGTCTCACTTCACAGTGGAGGAATTTGGTCCTTTCCTCTTTCCAACATTGCCTCATTCCGTTGAGGATTTTGGCCGTTAACTTGGCATGATTTCCTGTTACATGATTCGGTTTCAACCAGAATGAAGCTGCTGGACAGACAGCTTCACGTTTGTGTTACCCTGAGTCGACCGTGGAGGCCTCTTTATGTCAGTGACCCTGTTTTAGCAGGCGCCCAGGTCCTGTCCCTGCTAAACAACCCCATATCATCACTCCTCCACCACCAACATGAACAGAGCGTATGAGGTAATCTTTCCAGAATTCCTCAGTTTGGTTTTCACTAATACCAAATGCTGTCTTTTGTTTTTCACAGCTCTATTCCCCTTTGGTGTCATCTGTCACCTGCTAATGACTTTCGTTTTTGGCATTGGGTTTATACACCTGAAGACTCTTGACACCACAAAATTACCAAAATGTTGTCTTTTAGGCAGGTCTCTACACCTGCTGCTGATCAAGTCATTAAGGGTTTAGCAACTTACACTCTTAACTCTTAACTGTGAGAGCAGGGAGGGGGTACTTGGTGTTGTTGAGAAAATTATAGTACGGGGACAAAGGTCTTTTTTTTATGATGAATGGTTTTTTAAATCGTGTTTTTACACCAAAGAATATAGGACTAAAGGATTATGTGCTAACTTTTTGTACATCATTGTAAACAGTATAACACAATACCACAGCTCCGAAGTGCAAAGCTGGGATACTTCACGTTGAGTTAGTGTTTGTGCTGTCTAATCAGTGTAAACAGATCTGTTTGGGTGTTGTTGAGCTTCTACTTAATTTTCTCTCAGTCCTGGGTAAATTAGATCGCTTTTCAAACTAAAAGTAATAACACAGTCTTCTCTTTTCAGCACCAGTTTTGGATTAAATAACCAATCCTGTGGGCAATTTGAAGTAAAAAAATCATGAGTGAAAACCGCTTTTCAGCAGGCTAACATCTTAGTATTTTGGGTGAACTAATGTGCCGTTGCATCCTAAAGCAGAGTCAGCAGCGGGGTGGATTGAAGCTGTTCTGGCGGAGCGTGGCGACCCAACACCTCAGTAAAGCTATTTGTGTTAGTTCTTTTGTTTTTGTTTTTTCTCTCTCTCTCTCTCTCTCTCTCTCTCTCTCTCTCTCTCTCTCTCTCTCTCTCTCTCTCTCTCTCTCTCTCTCTCTCTCTCTCTCTCTCTCTCTCTCTCTCCCACATCTGTATCTCCACAACCTCATGAGCAAAACACAAATTTAAGTTGTGTCGCCACATACAAGCAGGTGTCATTGTTACCATGGAAACATGCCTCCTTTAGTTTGGATGGGAACAGGGTGAGGCGTTGTGAAGACTTTCAGAAAGCACACAAAACTTGTACTTTGCATCATGCGTCTGCTGCAATTTGTGCATTTAACGTCACAGGTAGTGATTTTGATATATCTGTCATACTTTTGATTTGACTATAGCACACTATACAGCTAAAAGTGAAAGACTAATGATGGGGTTTATTTTCTTCAAAAAATACATTTACTAAATCACAAAGCTGCTGCAGTCTTTCCAGACAACAATACTTTTCTCCCAACTATGGAAATAACTGTCTAATGAAGCACATCGAGTCTTACAGTATGTAAGGGGGGAAAAAATGCTTGAAGGAATCTGTAGTTGCAAAGTCACACCACCTGCATATGCTATGTTGTTTCCACAGCAACCTGTGCAGCAGATTGGTTAAAACAGGAAGTCTGGAAGTACAGATCTGATCACTTGAAAATAACAGCGTGTGCAGTTTATGCTACCTATCATTTATGAGACACGGATCTGCTTTGTCTGCATTATTATAGCCCTTTTGTTTTTGTTTGAGCCTGTGCTCTGCATGCGTGCAGACGTGTACGGTAGCAGACTACCTGAGCCGCATGCGGTAGTTACAGGGGCGGTAATGACAGCTAGAACGGGGTGGCGAGTTTCAGAGTAAAAGAGCAACTGGTGCACTGCTGGAAGTCAGGAAAGATGACAAGTCATTTTCAAAAGAGCAGACACGAGCTCTCTGATTGGGCGTGAGGTGATTCTCAATGAAACCTGAGCCATTAGTGATGGAAAAACATGAAACACTGGGCCTATTTCAATGCAGTTTTGAAATGTGGAGCTTATTGATCAGCCCTGGGCCTTGTGGACATGTCCACTGAGGCCACGATCTGATCTCTCATTCTCTTTCCATCCTTGGTGCTTGCTCACTTTGTCCCTCGGGGGGAAAAATTATAAACATCAAGGGCAGGGATGATGAAGTGCAGATGAGTGACAGAGCTCAACATGACTGTAATACTACTCGAGTCTCAGATTTTTATCTGCCAGTAAGCATTAGTCCATTTTGATGCTTCTTTTTGAAACAAAATTCCTATTAAAATCTATTCCTTGCAGTTTAGGACTTATTTTAGACACTCACCCTCCTGTTTTTTGAGGAGCAGACACCCCTGATGTCCGTACGGGTAGTTTACAGAAATGAAGCAACTTTCTTCGCTTTATCCCAGGCCTCTGAGAATGAGACAAACGGTACTGTTAACTCTGACATACTGCAGCTGCATAACATACACGTCCAGCCATAGCCCTGGTGATTTACATTTCCAGAAAGGGTAAGCCTTATATTAATGGGGCCGTCCATTTTAGCAGCTATAAATAGCTCATTGGATGAAGTCGCCCCACTGCTGGCTGCCTTTTTTTTTTTTGCACTGATCCACACATTCTGCCCTCTAATCTCAATTCTATTAATGTCTCGGGTGATATTTACGACTCATAGACCCTTTTAGCCTGACGGGGCTATAAAGTATATGTTCAAACCAGCCAAGCTTTATCTAATTAAAAGCCTCTGCAAATGCATTTCAACTGGAATTGAGTCTTTAAAACCTCAATCAGTAACCCACCCCCACCCTTCTCAGTTGAAGAAAGCAGCATGTCACTGCAGAGCTAATAAAGAAGGCAATGTTAAACATTCCAATTAAACCTTGTGGGAGAATAAGGCTGTGAATCGTTTTCGGATTTTTCTCCATTATTAGAATTATAGGAATGTTGCCAGATGGAGGATGAAACCTCAGCGATTACGCTGCTTGTTTTGGTAGTAGCCTTACTGGTTATCAAAACACATACCTATTTAATTTTGCATCTTTGACAAAAAGCGGATCTGTTATCTGGAGCCATACACACACTTGCTTTCACTTAAATCCAGCTAATGGGAATAAAGTGATTGCACATGACCTCCAGCTCTGATTGACAAACTGCCCCCCTTCAAAAAAAAAGTAATAGTAATAGTTTTTAAACAGACTAACATATGGCACCCTCTCTTCTCTAATGTTGCTAATTACTCTGTGCTGCTATAACCAGAGCTCTTTGTGAATCAAAGGACAAAGTAGGTTCCTAATTGGTTGCTGAAATAACTTGCCATGAAACAACACAGTTTGCATAAATCAACACTAAAGCTTTGCCCTAACTCAATCAAAACTCTGTGATTCTTATTCTAACTGTAGACATTTTATGAGCAGCCTGCTTTCGTAATTGACTCCACTGGTGGTCAAAACCAATAACTAGTTAAGATAGGGATTGACAAACCAAGGCTAGACACTGACTGTGTTCAAAACATTTTTTAATTACTTTCTTTGCTGACCCCCACCATCAGGTTTTATACTTCTTTGGCAATTTGATCCAGTTTATGTAATTTTCATTCGTCGTATTTGTTATTAGATCTGTGTTGACACTGTTTATAGAAGAATATAATGATAGATGACACAGACAAATGGAGTTTGGGCAAAGGTTTACGAAAGGGAAAAGGGACACCTTGAAGTCTGACATGCTTTACCGCACACGGTCATAAACCACAAAGTCTTGTTTTCACAACATTGCCAGAGGTATTCAAAATGAACACATTCATTAAAATGATACAGAACCATCACACCTGCATAGATATAGTTAGAAAAATGAATAAATAAAAATAAAGAACATTCAGATTGAACAGCTCATCCTCTTTATACATGTTATAAAGCTGTTATTAAACCTACTATATAATGGAGTTACATTTTGTGTTCACGTTCATCCCAATGGATTATGTTTGTGAAAAATAAAAATATTAAAGACAGTATCACCAAAATGCCTATTTTGTTATATATTGAGGTATTGTGTACTCGAAACATTGATACGAAGAGATATAACCTAATTTCTGTCAATAAACCCTGAATCGTTGAGTTGTTTCTCCAGCTTTGGACATACTTTCTGGTTACCATGAACCAGATCCACTAGAATCTCTGATAAAGTTAGAGATGATGAAGGGATGAATGTGGGACCTGGGCGGTGATTTCCACAATTCATTTTAGGTAATTTTAGCGGTATTCTTCAGCAATGATGTCTGAAAGTAAAATATACTGCAGATGTGACAGCTATTTGGCAGAGACAAAAGCAATTTGTGTGATAAAGTACAGCAGGAACCAGCTTGTCTGGAGCTTTACCCCGCTTGTAGATTTCTCTGCCTCTTCTGTGTAGCATTGGACCATTAATTTCTTTTAAGTTTGTCTATTGCAAGTCTCTTAAATTTATGCAAGTCCATTGAGCAATTCTTCAGATAAAAAAATTAGTCCTTAGGTCTATACAGAAATGTTATCACTCTACTGTGTTCACTGCTGTAGAAGAGAGTGATTTTAACATTGATGGAGTTTCAGCTAGAACATGTTTTGAAGGTCTTATTGCACCTCGTAAAGGTGCAGCATCTTTTATAGAAAAGGGGGGGGCTTTAATTTGCCAGGTTTTACCTAAGATCCCTGCGGTCATTTCTGTTTAGTAATCTACTCTACAGATGGAATAAGAAGCAAGGCCAAGATCACCCTCTCATACTGTCTTCCAGTGGGCTGCTTGATCTCAGTGTTGAGGGTACAAACAAGCGTAAGCAAAAGAGAATCAAGGAAAATTAAAGCTGGAAGCAGCGATGAACGGGCCCTCGCGCGTGCAATTTTCACCAATAAAGGTCAAGGACTCAAAACTAAGTCCGATGACACCACCCATGACTCTTTATGTCAAACCATTCAAAAAAATATGGCAGAAAATAGGAACCATCAAATATCGACCAATCAGAAGAAGGGGCAGGGCTAATTTGCACCAATTTTGTTCAAGGACTCAAAACCGAGTCCGATGACACCACCCACGAGTCTTTATGTCAAACCATTCAAAAGTTATGGCAGAAAGTAGGAACTATCAAATATTGACCAATCAGATGAAGGGGGGGGGCGCGCTTTTTGGCGTCTATCGTCGCCACGGTAACGCTTTTGACTGAGAAAAGTAATGCGCATCGTTGCAGGATCGAGACGCACATTTTGATGTATAACACACCTGGGTGCACGTTACGGTTTGGGCGAAGAAACGGCTGAAGAAATGGCATAAAGTACGCCATAATTACACAATTCATTCAAAATGGCCGACTTCCTGTTCGGTTTCGGCCATGACGCCAGAAGACTTTTCTTTAAGTTGCAACATGATACAGGTGTGTACCAATTTTCGTGCATGTACGTCAAACCGTATTGTGGGGCTTGAGGCACAAAGTTTTCTAGGGGGCGCTGTTGAGCCATTTTGCCACGCCCATTGATGCAAACCATTAAATATCAAATTTTTCGCAAGGCCTGGCTTGAGTGCAAAATTTGGTGATTTTTGAGGCACGTTTAGGGGGCAAAAAGGCCCTAATTTCGTCGGAAAATAAAAACGAGGATAATAACAAAAACGAGAACTCCTACAGATACAATAGGGCCTTCGCACTGTACGTGCTCGGGCCCTAATTATTAGTGACTGAAAATATGACCAGTAAAAATCGTACAACTGCCTATCAGAGCATTTATCTCAGCATGAGTAAAGTTGCACGATTAAGAAGAGAATAATTCAATCTTGAAACCCTGGAAGCCAGAGTGTGTGTATTGGCTTTCAGTTCATGTGGCGGGACCTTGGCCACCCTATTAAACCAGGCAGCAGCTCCCTGGAGAGACCAACATCACATTACATGAGACACTCAGCAATTTCTTGTATGCCATGATGCCCCATGGCTGTCTAAAAACCCTGTCCCAAGGACACAGATATAGATTGGACACCACTGATCTGAATTGGAGAGACTTGTGTAATTTGTTGCCTCATTCTGAGTCCATTATTTATTCATCGCCTTCTAATCTAGACTGTCCATTTAAAGTAACCTTCGTGTCAAGATTGTTTGGATCTAAATTGACTTATCAGCACTAGGTTTTCAAAAGTAGAAAAGTGCTTAACTATGTAAAGAATCCCTCTAGAGTTGTCTGCTTCTCTGAAGTTTAGATGTCCTTGGCTGATTTTAATATTAATATCTAACAAAGTGTCTACAGTATGTGCAGTACACTCAAAGTCATCTGTCAAGTTCATCTGCCTTGTACTTTGTTCTTTACCAATCACAAAGTCTTTTAGTTTCCAACTAAAAGTTAAACTCTATAGTGCTAAGAAAGCTCACTTGAATGCGCCGTTGAATTCATGGGAAGTAATCAAAGATGGACCAAATCAGAAAAGCAAGACCTAAAACACCATCTTCTTTTACTACTGATACAAATAATACATGGATGTAAAATGTTTGAGCTTACCATGAGCATATACACAATCATTAGTTTTTATTATCCTTTATCAACAGCTTAATGGAACCAAAAACACACATGTGAAATGTTAACTTCTTCCATGGAACGCTCTACCATTACATTTCTGTTGTACACCATTCATTATTAAATCAGAGGCTACATTCAGTCCTTTAAATTACCGCTTAAGAAGAAAAGGACAAACCCCCATAGACGACACCTATAATTTTTACCTAGGAGCTTTTGAGGGCTCTTTCCTCCTCACACTGCGGGACACCATGTTGCAAATGAGGGAAATGAACAGGCTTGGAAGCTGGATGGAGCAACTCCACCTTAATTTAGTCACTGCAGGTTGGCCATTTTAGTTTGGTTGGTTTAGCATTCTAGCACCTAAGATGCTAATAAATATTACTTACATTATTTATAGCTACCCATATATTTTTAAGATTTTAATAAGGGTCAATGCCGATTGACTTGATTTAGGAGAAAAACTAATCCTGCTGGTCAGTAGAGGAACTGCACACTGAATTCACTTCCTCTTTGCATGAAATTAGCAAGGGTGGCATAGCCTCCTGCAATGGAATGATATTCATTTTTCGTTTTTTACTTTCAGTTTTTAAATACTGGTATGTGTCCATTAACTACTCAAGTTTCAACGAGGACATGCCATTTGGTATGGCAACTAATTTGTACATGTACATCAATACTAAAATTGCTAAATATCAGTAGCGTTAGCTGATGGCTAGTCCAGACAACAAAAGGTAACATTGCAGTGATAAAAGGCACCCATCTTACATTCTATGTGGAAAACAGGTTTCATTTTATATAGTTAATATTTTCATGCTGGTGGTCTATGGTTGCTAATGTAACCAAGCTAAAGATTGACTGGCGCCTACTTACTGTACTGCTTTTTCTGCATCTAAAAACAAATCAAAAAAGTCAAATGTGTGGGCACTGTTGGCTTCGTGTACATCCCAGAGCAGTAGGCCTCCCACAATTACATACAACAGCCACATTTGAATGACTTGAGTATTTTGCATAATATTCATTTTCGTTATCCTTTATCAACTGCTTAAATTAAAAAATTCAATCAAAAACATACATTTAAATCAGTATTTCCATAAATTTGCCATTGTTTGAGGTTTAATTGGTGCCTTTTTATTGACACCATCTTGTTGCGCCTCCTTCATTTTCTGATGTTTAATGTGAGTCTATTACAAGTTAATTCTTATTATTTGGTGTCCTTCTGCTGTAGGTCCAAGCTAAAATTATGCTGCTGTGTTTCCCTGACAATTACACCATTTTACACAGTCAAGTCACGCCCATTGTGTGTATTGTATGGGTATATGTATAACACAATAGTTTAAGCCTATTTATGTGTGTGTTCTTCCATTAAGATTTTAGCATTTTTCATTTTCCATTTAATGACGTTTGTGGCTGCTGTAACCACTAATCTGCAATAGTTTCCTCGTCTAGCTTTGACATAATGAATGACCCACTGCTCCTCTCAGAAATGAGAAGCTCGACTCAGAAAATGATTTCTTTTTTATATCTATTTACTTATTTAGATTAACACAATGACAATTTTGCTGCTGTGTTTTCTTATACAAATATTTCACTGGATTTTATTGAAACCAGCAAGCTTGTTCTCTGGGTGTCAGAGGGCACTCTTTATTTCTGTACTTTTTTTTTTTTTTTAATTGCCAGCTATTGAGCTTAATTTAACCCTTTGAGCAACACAGTCTCCAACACAGTCTAATTTTTACGATAAAGCAAGACTCAAAGCTCTATACTGGATCTATACGTCTCAAGATACGACTCACAAGATAACTCACAGTCACCCATCCCATAATTGATATTAAGCTTCTTTATATGAAAATGATTGAAAAAAAATCTAATTGTGCTTTTTTATTTGATAAAGCTTTGAGCTCTATCAAAGCACATATCACATTACACACATACACACATCTCTCTGCATCTTCCCTGAGCTCGGCTGAGCTTTTTTTTACCCCCGATAGTGAGATAATGACCCTCATCGGTGTGTGAGATTTCTGATTAGAAGAACAGCAACAATGACTGCTAATTACCACCTGAAAGACAAAGCTGTACTGATGGAAGTTGTTGTCCACCCCGTGGTGCTGTGTAATGATGTGTGTGTGTGTGTGTGTGTGTGTGTGTGTGTGTGTGTGTGTGTGTGTGTGTGTGTGTGTGTGTGTGTGTGTGTGTGTGTGTGTGTGTGTGTGTGTGTGTGCGCGCGCGCGCGCACGCCTGTGTTGTAGTGTGCAGCTTTGTTTACATGCATGTTGTGGCTTTCCCACATTAGAATAAAAGAGCCACTAAGACAGACAATGATGATGGACTCACTCAACTCACCAACTGCTTTTCAACTCACCAGAGACTCATGGAACACAGACACCTACTTTGATGTATTTAATCCATAGATATATTAATTGGAGTATATATTTGATATAATGGTCACTGTGCCAGCAAAGTATTATGTCAACTGAGCACCATTATTTTTTCATACCAGGTCTTTAAGTGACCTGTGGATTTACTGTAGTCTTACTGTAATCATCCTTGAAAGTAGGTGTCACTATTGAGAAAAAAGATTTTTTTTTTTTTTTTTTTTTTACAAATAGGCCTATGTGGTTCAAAAAATGTACGTAAATACTGTATGTTCATTTCTGCTCTAAAGTTGGGCATTTGTGTTGTTTTCTTGACGAAATCATTTCGTTGACGTGACTTTTTTCATGACGAGGAGACGGTGACGAGGTGCTCTTTCATGACTAAAACTTGTGACAATACGAGAATGGACGAACATTTTTAGTGCGATGTGTTCTGTATAATCTTAAATAAATTGTTAATAAAATATGCCATGTGTTTGTGAAGATACACGTTTATGCGTGGGCTCTTACAGGCCAATCCTTACGTTCCGACAGTCCCTGAACGCATCGGAGCTGAGAGCCAGCTGTGCGGCATTAACGTGATTGGAACTAAACTTTTGGGAAGGAAGCGAAATAGGAAAATCGAGAAGAAAAAAAAAAACATCGATCTGGCAAAAAAGATCTCGGCAAAACTTTAAAAGAGGACCAAGCATGTACTAAGCAGGTTTTGAACGTTACCTCTTTGTCCACGTTACCTGGATTATTTTGTTCGGGCCAAACATTATGGAGGAGACTGTAAACTGCGGCAGCGCAGAGAAAGACATTGGTGAGTCAGTGTAACCTTTTATAAAACATCTCTATAAACTATGTCAGACCGCCGAGTCTATTCTCTATTATGGAGCTCAAACATGATGTTATAGACGGCTGTGTCTATATTTATCTGAATAGATGTGTAATTTTAGAACAATTGTGTTTATCTTAAATTTAAGCTGTATCAAAGATGGAACTGATTCAGCCCATGACTGCTGAGTTTTCAGCGCCATGCAGGAGACGCTCAGAGATCAACAGTCAGGCTGTATATAATTTGTAATTTATTTATTTATTTCAAAACAGGGACAGTGCACAATAAGACATTAATCTTTTGCAAGAGAATATGCATTGTGCCAGGTTGTAGCGACTTCCTCTTTTCCACCTGTAGTCCCTGGGCAGGTTGATGGAATAGTACAGGGGTGGCCAACCCTGGTCCTCGAGAGCCACACTCCTGCATGTTTTAGATGTTACCCTGCTTCAACACACCTGATTCTAATTAATGGTCCTAATTAGCTTGTCATCAAGGTCTGCACAATTCTGTTGATGACACAGGTACTTGTATCATGGTGTGTTGAAACAGGGTAACATCTAAAACATGCAGGAGTGTGGCTCTCGAGGACCAGGGTTGGCCACCCCTGGAATAGTACATAAAAATGAGTATAGAAAAATAAGTAAAAGAGCAGAACAAAGCAAAAAGACTATAGATAAAATAGATAAATAAAACATGGAAGCAGATTCAACAGAGCATGGGCTGTGTCAGATGTTGGTACCTAAGATTAAAGCTAGGCTGCCCCCCCAACACACGCACGCACGCACGCACGCACGCACGCACGCACACACACACACACAACACACTTCATAAATGTACACACACTTGTCTTGACAGTAACCAACGCTTGGCCAGATGTGAGAAGGTGTGGGGACTTGTACATGAAATAATGTCTGTTAGCAGAGTATTCCATTTAGTCATTGCAATACATGAGAATGATGACTTCCCAAATGCAGTTTTGCGTTGGGGTCCACGACACTCACCCCTTTTAACAGATCTGGTTGTTCGTGTGACTTCTCAGAGCAGAGAGTAATACATTTTCTCAAGGGGGGAGCTGCAGCATTATGGATAATTTTAAAAAGTAAGCAGACATTTGAGTGCTTTTATCAGATTTTCAAAGTTTAAAATGTCATATTGAGTATATGACAGTGATGGTAGCAACGTGTTTTTTTTTTATCATGGATTTTTAGGGCACATTTGTATAATGATTCAAGTGTTTTTTTAACTGTTATGTATGTGTGTGTTCTTCAGAACAAGTTTGTGACTTTACTCTGCTTTCTGAGGCATATAAGCTTGCTTGGCTCAATAAAAGTAAGAATTAGTGTTGTTTGATGGGTAGGATGAGGTGTTGTTGAATGGTAAAATTACTATCATAAGGGCCCATCTTGAATTATCTGTACTGAGACCCAAGCTCCACCACTGGTGACAATACAGCAATATTCAACTAGAAAATTTGGGGAAATTTTGATATGTGCAACTGCCCATTTGTTGCGGCCTATGGACGTCGTCCTTGCTGGTGTTCAAGGCAGATCTGGGTGTGTTTGATGTGGTTTTCGTTGTGTTTGGAGTGGTTCTGAATGTACTTGTGGTGGTTCTGGTTCTGTCTGAGTTGGTTCTGGTTGTTTTTCAGGGTGGTGGATGGTGGTAAATGATGATAATGAATCACAAAGAAAAATGATTATATTTTAATTTATTATATCACTACTTTGTATGCACTCATTTAATAATAAAGAGGCAAACCCTACCTAAAAACAAACTGAAATAGAACTTCATATTTCACTGATCACACAATTTATTGGATTAAAAAAAAAAAGACGGGCGCATGTTTTTCACTAATTTCTTAGGCCAACTGTTTACAATTCCCCACGTTTCAATACTGATACACTTTTTACATTTATAATTTACATTTATAATTAGTTCAGGACAATGGACAGTTCAGCTCCCTTGCATTGACATTTATTTGTGCTTAATTTCTGCTGATTTCTTTTTTTTGTGACTGTTTTAATTTAGTTACATGTACAGTTTAAATGTGTTGTGGCTTTGATGAAGCTTAATTTGATGAATTTGCGAAATTGAATTTTGAAATATTTTGTTAAATATTTCATGAATAATATAGTTGTCTTTGTCATGTTTTATTTGCCATTTGTAAATTATACACATTTACAGATATTTTACACAATACGAGTGATTACACATGTTAAAAAGGCTATTTTGCGCAATAAAGTTAGCTTTTGTTACGCTAACATATATGTGTTACTTTAACAGCATGTTTAGCCATGTTTACATTCAGTGTTTATGTTCTGTCAGCACATAACTATATGTTAAACAGGTACAGATCGAGCGAGATCAGAAAGCTTGAGTACAGGCTCAGTTACTAGCCATGTATTGTTTTGCTTGTTTGATAGTTAGGATCTATTTTCTTAACATGGTGGTATTTTTTTGACTAATTTTCATAGTATTTTGAGTATTTTATATGGTATTTTTATGCAACATGGCAATGTGTTGAACTTGCAGACATGCTGCTATTTTCACAACTTATGTGTGGCACTGCCCAACAGTAGGAATGGGCGATATTTTACCGTTCACGATATACCGTCAAAAAAATTCCCCACGGTAAGAATTTGTCATCTCCCGGTAAAAACGATAAATTCCCATTGATGACGTTTTTGTGTAAAGCCGGATTTATGGTTCTGCGTTAAAACATGGCGGAAGGCGGATCTGAGAGCGAGGAGCTTGAGTCATTACAATTTTGCAGTACAGGTGTACTAATTTAATTGTTTTTTATTAGTTCAATTAAATTGGTGTAGTTTAGTAGCATTTAGTATTCTTTTAGAGCAGTGATTTGGGGGCTCCAAAGACTGAATGTGGTGATAGATTTATAGTTACAAAGGTGGAGTTGAATTGGTATTTTTTTTAATCGTCATTTTTATTGTTATCGGGATACATGCCAGAAATTATCGTGATACATTTTTTAGTCCATACCGCCCATCCCTACCCAACAGCAATCCCCCAATACCTATTGACCTGAATCAATTTGTTAAAAGACTATATTTCTTTTTGTGGACTAAAACTCGCATATAGAAGTGACTAAAGTTTGACTAAAGCCAATAAGCATTTTAGTCCAAAAGAGTAAGACTAAATCTAAGATGGATGTCAAAAACAACACTAGAATAGATGGAGATTGACTCACTTTTGCAGCCAGCCTCCAGCGGTTTGTTGAGGAACTTCCTCATGACATTCAACCCCGACGTTTGATGTCCGGTGCTTGATACCCACACGAATGGTGCTTGATGGACTTGTATAGGGAGTGCATCATTCATACACAATCACAAGCTGTATTAGAAAACCGCGGAGTGCAATGTAGGATACAGTATTTACTGTACTGCTGGTCTGACAGTCAATGTTAGTATGTACAGTAGTTTAGTGAAAACAAAATTACCGGTAATGAACATAACTTGGTCACCTGACCTGAGTTTGCTGCAGTGCATTATATTTAGGGATAGCATGTACTGTACATTTTCCTGAAAGTACCACTATCTGGGCATTTTTCATGTACCACAGCCTGTACAACTGCTTGTATACCGTGCACTATCTTTTGGCAAAATCAGTATGAACTGCAAATAGTTCATTTGGTTTTGAAAATAGCCATAAATAGAAATTTTGGGGTTTTCGTGGTGGCCATTCTGTCTGTAAAATACTGACCTGCTTGCACACCCTTCCTTCCACCTTTTCTGCTTTTGAGGAAAAAAAAGCAAGCTACACAAGAAGATAAAGAAAAATGCATCAAAGTGCCCAAGTATAAGTGGTCAGCAATATCATAAAATAATAATTTAGTGAATGAAGCTATGTCTCAAGTTATTTTTGGTCCACTCTATGTTCTTACTTCAGTTGATTGGTGTTGAATCGTAACTCCTTAATTTTTGTGTTTGTTTTAAATGCATGAAACTTATTTATTTTTTTAGCAAAGCCTGAGCTGCAAAACTATGAATATAGTTTGAATACTTTGGTATATAAGAGTATTTTTGCTAAAGATTCAATTCATGTTGTCTCTAGGCGCTTTCCAGAGACCCAGAGCATGACCCCCGGGCAATTATTACCTAAACATAACATAAACAATATGTATATAATACATCATATATACAGGGCTGCACATAACTATTTTGGTCTGGTGCTCAGAGGAGCCCCTGGATATGTGACTTGGGCCTCCAAAAACGCGGTGACCTGTCTCGCCGGATCGATAAAAGAGGGATGCAGGAATAAGTTATAGGCAAAACGATATTTATTCACTTATAAAGATGAATGGCTCAATATGGTCCTTTACAAAGTTAATTTATTTACATAATTCAACTAGAATATGGTGTAAAAGTTAATTTATTTCAATAATTCAACTAGAATATGGTTTAAAAGTTAACTTATTTCAATAATTCAACTAGAATATGGTGTAAAAGTTAATCTATTTCAATAATTCAACTAGAATATGGTGTAAAAGTTAATTTATTTCAATAATTAAACTAGAATATGGTGTAAAAGTTAATCTATGTCAATAATTCAACTTAAAAGGTGAAACTAATATATTACCTAGTCTTATTACATGCAAAGCAAGATATGTTGAACCTTTATTTGTTATAATTTTGATGATGGAATTGTTTATTGATTTCATAAAATATTCTCTAATGTATTTTTTATTTGGGGTTTTCATAAACTGTGAGCCATAATCAGAGCAGCCTCTTGCTGGTGCAGGTAACTGCTGCACGCAGTGACGGACACTGGCTGATTTATGGTTCCGCGTTGCACCAACACAGAGCTTACGGGGTAGGATACGCGGGACCGCGAACGTACGGTGCCCGTCGCCGCGTAACATCATGCAGCCACTTCTCGGCGAACACATGTTTTCTGTTTCTATCCACAGGTAGTGGTTCAGTTTGGCGTCTCTTTGTAGTTGGTGGTGGTGGAACGCCAAAATAATTACTTAATGGCGCTTGCTTCTTGGACATTTTGACGAGACGTGTCAGGGTTTGTTCAGTAAAGCTGATCCTTACCTCTCTTCCTCCCCACCCACCGCCGCAACGAGCATGGAGGGGGAGTAAGGACGCGCTGTGATTGGCCAGTACCAACTTTGAGTGGCAGTTCTGGGGAAAAGCTCTCCCAATAGATGTTTTAATATTAGTATTCTGGTCTGGCCACAACCAATAATATGAGCCCCAGCTGTTGGTACGCAAAAGCGCTTCGCAGCACAAGATTGACAGCGCACTGTGGATTTTGACGGCGCATGCGCTCTGGCGGCCCACTTATGTGCAGCCCTGCATATATACATCATTATGCCTCGACCACCATGGTTTACACTTGGTATGGTATGAGGCTTCTGTATGGAGGTGCTGTTTTTGTTCATTTTGTTTTTTATATACATTAACTTTATTTGTCATTACAAATTACATTTGTTGCTCTTGCTGGGAGATACATAAAAGACTGCAAGGCCGGGAATAAAACCACTGACTTTCCTATTAGCAGACGACTCTACCAACTTGACTGCAACTACTAAAAAGTCTCAGAATTTTCTGTGTGGAGAGGCCAAATGCAGGAGATAAGGAGACAGAAGTTGTAAATGATGCCCTTGGGGAAAAGCTCAATGGGAAGGAACAACAGGGAAGAACTGTAAAACATAACAAATGAACTGCTAATGGACGGAGGAAAACACAGGAGTTGTAATATACAGTGTCAACAATCAAGACAAAGCAAACCACCGAAGGAAGTGATATGCCAGCCAGTGGAACACTCGCGTTTAACAGAGTCAAATCTAAAAGCAAAAGAGCACGAATGAACCCAAATCCAAATGCAACAAAAAAGAGAACTGAACAAAACTCTACGACTATGAACTGTTTAGCTCATTTGAGATATTTTAAACTGAAATGAACACAAAGTCACAGGGCTGTGCTTTTACAGTGTTTGATTTGTTCTTCAATTTAAACACCCAAATATGTGACTCAAACATAACACTTTTTTTTTTTTTGTCCTTAGATAAATATCTCCTCTTAAAAACCCTACTCAACCTGTGTCCTCTGAACTCTTCCAAGCTTGTGTAGCGTTTCTTTCTGTGATGTTTCCTGTACACTGTTAGGTTTTATTGACTTTGCTGTGTTTGACTGGGGGTCACTTTGGCCTTCAGTACAATCTCTACCAATAAATATTTGATCCACAGTGATTACCCATTGGTTTGGTTCAATATGATATGCATAATGAAGCAAAAGGCAACCAGGAGGTAAAGTCCTCTTACACGTGGCAGTTGAAATCTTCAGAATGGATGCTCATGCATCCAATGTCTTTCATTTCATCTTTTCACACCCTTCTGTTACTTCTGCTCCACCTGACCACTTTAATTGGTCTTCCATTTTCTTAACCAAGCTACAAAACAAGCATCTGATGGAGATGCCTTGGGGGGAATTGGATTAGACACAAGAGTAATGATTGTAGAAGGAGCTGCCACCCAACACAGATCCATATTATTGGACTCAAGCTGTTAAGTATGCATCAGTGTGGTGGTTGTCAACCTTTTCAGCTGTCCTTAAAGTTTAATACTTTCATTATGCTACACATTCTATAGCAAAAGAAAAACTATATAAAGCAATGTTTAAAGCAGCACTATGTAACTTTTCCACCTTAATATAATATTTCCAGAGTCATTGTGATGGTACATCAACTTACAACAGATTTAATGACACCTCTGTCATGGTCTGAGGGGTCTGTATCACCTTCACTGGCACTATGTGACTTCGAGGTGCATGGTAGGAACCCTTCCACACTAAAAAACTAAAATTTTTTACGGCTTGGACTGCTTTACGGCATACGTCACTTCCCCCTCCTTCCCGATTTGTAGTCGAGACGAAAGCTGGGCGGGGCTTGGAGCGCAGAGCTCAGCAGAAGCTGGTATCATGGCCGAAGCAGCGAAAAAAACGAAGAAAATAAAAGTTTTATCGGAGGATTAACCCCAATCTTCAGATAAAACTAGTTTGTTGAGAAAAAAATATTAACTCTATTTGTAGCTGCAGAGGAAAAAAATAATCTCACGAGGAAAACAAAAATATTGCTCACGCCTCGGAGCCATTTCAGTATAATATAGCGGTCAAAAAAGAAAGTAAGAGTAATACAAAACATGTACTGTATGTTGTACTATTATACAAATTTATTGAAACACATGGCGAGTCAAACATTTACCAAAGCAGCTGCCAAACACTCCTAAACAAGGTAGCCTAAGACGTTGGTTGTGCATAACTGCGGCAGTAAGTCCTTACTAAAGAGTGGAGCTCCGACGAGGAGCTCCATTCTTATGATAGGGATTTCATATGGATCCAGACCGTTAATAATTATTATTTTCTCCATATACCGGTCCCAGGCAGTTCCTTTCCAGCAGTTTAACATCTTTTTTTTGCGTTCCTTCTGTTCACTTGGTGAAACAGAAAAGTAGTTTTGAAAGTCCCTCCTGTCTTCATTCACTATCAAAACAAATGCACGCGACAGGGACAGGAGTTTTCCGGCAGTACGCGCTGGTGCTCATGGGAAATGTAGTGTTCTTTCTGGTAAAGCACTACCGCTTTTGTCCAAAGGAGCCGCCAAACTCAACAAAAGCTGAAAGTTACATTGTGCTGCTTTAAATTGGCTGATGTCAACTGGGTTAGTTTGCTGATACTGAAAGTGTATGGTGTGAATTTGTGCATGATGGTGTGCTTAAAGCAGCTTACTTTCAGCAGTCTTGGGGACATGAAGGCTACTTCAAAATCCATCTCTTAAATTTAGTGCTTTGGTTGCTGTACAGTATGTGCTCTCTTCCAGACTACATGATGTGTTCTTTGTTTGTTTTGATCCCAGTTAAATGTATGCATCAAAGGCCTGATTGGAGAAAAAAAACCCAATTTTTCTTTTGGGAATTGTAAATTGGACCAGCAATCTTGTCATTTGAGTGTTGGCAGGTTTAACTACTTTCAGCTCAGATTCAAAAGGTTGTTTACGATCAGGGATCCAGCCAAAGGTCTGATGGGCAGCTGTAGAGGCCTGGATTAACTCTTTTTGAAGTATGATGAGCCTTTTGCTGTCCGTTTTAATAAAGTACGTAAAGGTTTAATATGCAATTTTTTAATTTTATTGTGCAACTATTGGCTTGGGATTGCTGAGTGGAGTAATGGTGGGGCTAAAGAAATCTTTCCTGTTATTGTAATGTGGATGAAGGGGACCTCCACTAAATACAACCATGGTTTTACTGCTAAAAACACTTCAGCATAAAGAGTTATGAAATTGGAGTCAACGCGAGTATGACTTTTTAAATGCAAAGAAATTTGCAATTTACTGTTACTGTTTAAGGCTACAATTTAATTGTTGGTTCCATTTACTTTGTCTGTATATCTGCAGCAATATAGTACTCAGTGGTTTTCTAAGTACATCTGGTGCACAATTAAATCACGAGTTTTCTTAATTTCATCAAGAAATCATGTTACTGAACTTAATTTGTTGGATTTTTTTTTTAATCTGCAAAAAAACTCTACTCTGCTTGAATTTAGTTGTTTCTTTTGACAGTCAAGCAGTTTGAACCTATCACAGCTGAAATTGTTTCATTTAAATAAACTTCTTGGGTCAAATAATGTTAACCTTGCCTTTCTATTCTGTAACGTCTTATCATCGTAATCACCTTCTGTCCTCTTAGGGTAACCCCAAGACCTCTTCTTTTTGGTCCATATCCCTGAATTGGAGATCTGCTGCTTCGAGTCCACAGTAGCCTACAGCCATAAGCTACACATACTTTCTAAACTAATCTGATGTTAGAAACACAAAGCTCACCAACGCTTTCCTCTTCTCCAATCAAACGTTGCTGTCCACGCGTCCTTGGATAAATCCATTTTCTCGTTTTTCTTATGAGCCTCTTTTCTGCTTAATTAACATTAGCTGGAGCCCATTTGTGGGAGCATATTATTCAGGTCATGAATAAACTAGGGACTGCAACTGGTTTCTGTGCATTCTGAAAACTGTTTAGTTCCTCAATATTCATCCTGGCTTATTGGGTGCATTATCTGCGGATGTGAGTGTGGGTGTGCATGAGGTTTCCTAATGAATAGAGAAATGCTAATGGTGGTAAAACAATGATTTCTCCAGCTGATTGGGTGTAATGGATGGTTCTCAGAGCTCCTTCATAATTGATGAGGATGTCTCATGGATGCCCCGCCGCTGTTATGCACTGATATTGGTGCGTGCGGGTTTGTGCATGTACGTTTGTGGAAGGGCAATATCTTGGGTGGGGCCCGAGACACCAGAGAAGTCTGCTTCTGTTATTTCTGCAGCAGCAGTTCCTGTCAATTCCTATTAACAGAAGCACACTCCACCATCTCCATAATGCATGACTGCAGATTGTGGGGAAGAATAGTGTCAGATTCCCTCATCAAATTGAAAGAAAACAAAAGGCGCAATCTAATTGTTTGCAAAAGGAGAATGAGATGATTAAATCTCATTGTTTTTAATTTCATTCAGTACAATGAAAAGAGACAGGAAAAAGGGAGCACAAGGGCCCAACACAGTGAAGGAATCCACATAAAATGGAAAGTTTTTCTGAGGTTGCAAGAGAAATGGGCATGACTTTGGAGGTAAACAATAATGGGTAATTCAAACAGCAGCATCTGATTAAATCTAAATTACAACCATTTTAAATGCTGCCTCTGCAGTACATACTTACAGCAACAAAAATGTCCCAGTGATATTCTTAGCTAACTGAAAAGGAGTGAAAAATGTAATGTCAAGATCAGGGGGGCAAAGGAAGAAAATAAAGCAAGGTTTTTGCTGCTTATTGAGGTAAGTAAATTCTGAGATGGCAACATGAGGAGTTGAGTGCACTTTTACAGTTTGCTGTGAAACTTTGTGTTTATCCTTGGTGTGGCTGTTCTTCTTTGTGTTCGCATCTAAATGACTACGTGGGGAAAAACTGTGATGTCTCCACTGAAACGCACCTGCAAGGTCCTGGAGAGCTACCACGTAAACCTGCAGATTACCTCAGGGCCCCGCAGGGTCTGCCATCACTCCTACACAAAACCCCGGAGTTAAACACATCTTACTCACTGGGTCTTTCGTATTTTTCTTTTCTGTCCTGATTTTTATGTTCGGTGTCATTTTTTTTCTATTTTGCATCATGTTCTCTTGGTACCTTCTTTACTATGCCTTCTCTCTCCTCACTGCATATTTTTTTTCAGAGGCACTGCACCAATACAGAGTTCACCTTTGAGCATCCTTCACTTTCTAAAGCATTGATAAATAAATAAAATAAAAAAAATACCCATTTAAAATTGGTTATATATTTGAAATCAAGGATGTCTACGTGTCAGGGCTGCAATCAAAAATCTGTTTTGCAACTCTGGTATTTCTGGCGATATGTCTGTATTTCTATGTGCTTTTTTTATTTTTAATATACAGACATGTACTTCCTTAAATCACAAATGAGCAAAATCTAAATGAAATTTCTAAGAATAGTATCCGCATTGAACTATACTGCATGAGAATATTTAAAACATAAGGGAAAAGGCCTTTTTAAAGTTACAGATTTGTAAAATTACACATATATTTTTAATTTTATATCATTGACTTTTTATGGGAAACTGTTAACACCATTAAACAAGTTATTTGGATTAATAGCTATTGTTATCAAACAACATATGTGCATATTAGTGTCATGTACGCCAGCTAGATTATTCCTGTGATGAAGGTTCTTCTGCCCTCTCTGTTTTGGGTTAACTCATGGTAAATTATGTGAACAGATTTTTCTCTGTCCATAAAATTAATGGATTTGTTTAATATCTGCACAGACATGAACATAAATGTGTTTGCTTGTGATAAATTTACCCTGCACAGCAGCGAACTTTGTTAATCCAGTGAATCATCTCACTCTCGCAGCAAGCAGTACATCTTACGTAACCAAACCTGATGAGAGCGGGTCTGTCAAAATGAGGAGAAGCCATCCATCTGGCAGTGAGAAACAAAAGAGAAAAAAAAACAGGAGGAGCATAAAAGGCAGCTAATTTAGCTCAGAGCAGCTCAGTCTGTCCTGCTGTTGAGTGTCACAGTAAAGACACTGTCAGAGTTCTTTTACAAACAATCTGACCGTGTGTCCAAAGATTGGAAGGAGGAACCCGATCTGATCAAAATTCAACAGAAGCATTTATTTTACAGGATAACATGAGCTCATGGGTTTACACCGACTAATCCTCAGGTGATTAACACAGAATAGACCATTTATACTGTAGGTGCAGAGGGTGTGGTTTAAACTTTGTCGCTCCCGTGGTTGGCCGGTCCTGGAGACTCGTCCCTTTTGTTCAATCTGGTGCCGCCATGTCACATCTCCTTGGTCCAATCCGACACCGGCCTTTCCTGAAAGAGAAGAAACTACAAGCCCCAGCCTTCTATCTTAGGGTGCTTTCACACCTGTCCCGTTTGGAGCAGTTGTTCTGAAATGGAGAGCATTTCCCCCTAAAGATCGGTTCGTTTGGTATATCTGAACACAGCAATCGCGCTCGAATGCGGCACAAAACAAGCAAGCCGAGATCACCTAGGAGAGGTGAAATTAAAAAAATTGGCACCCTAACACTTGCAATCAATTTGTTTACTCGGCTAGTGGGCTGAAAAGAAAATAGCTGTCTTGGACAAAACTCTTTTTTCAGCTACCAAATCAAAGCTGTGTCCAGTTAAACTTAACTGTTAAAGGAGCTTGAGGCCGGATTGTGGCAGGATTTATGAAAAAAAATCTGTATACATTTTAAGTTTTCTAGTAATAATGTCAGATGAAGCGTTCCAAAACCCAAAAGAATGAGCCCTCTAGTGTATCTCTCCGTTGCCTTGAACAGGCTGTGTGCTGCAAAATGTGCTGCAATTCGGTCCCGAATTTCCCGCGCTGGGCTGTGGATGTGACGTCACATGACGCTGCATGAGCGTTCTCCCCGTTCTCCTGTGCCGGCTTCACTGTTGGCTGCAGTACCCCCAACGGCCGTCGTGGTGAAGGGTGGCGCTAGAGAGTCTGATTTCTTAAAAGGAGCCTCAAGCTCCTTTTAAGCTAGAAATGCTAAATTACTGAATTCACTGACAAGAAATTTGGAAAATATGCTACTGAGGTGCATGGAAGGAACTAATTGTGCATTGTGTACTAGTGGTGTTTATATTTATTTTTATGCTTCTTAAAACTGCATTTATTCATGTCCTGTATTATGTTGTGAACATGGACCTAGTTTGATAATGCAGGATACAGCACATCGTTTCATCTTCTGAATTAGAACTATTATATTTGACCTCTGTGAAATGATTTTACATTTTTATACAATAAAGTAGAAGTAACAAGAAGAGAACATTGAAAAGTTGCATTTGTAGGATTTAATGCTGTAACAACAAAGCCTTTTAAGATTGCAGTATTAATTAATAGCATTAATTTATTAAAAATGTTTCTTTCACATTTTTCATTAGTGTCAGATTATTTATTACATGTGGCTCTGGTCAATCTGATCTCATTCCCAGCGTAACTTGTCAACACTCTTTAACGTGGTGAGAAAAATATTTCCACCTCATATGTGACTCTGGATGAATGTCATGAAGCAGGATATTACAAATTAACTAAAACCTTTTCCACAAGCTGCACCTGTTTAGTTTCTTAACCCTAAGAACAATTATATATTAATATATATTATCTGTCTAAACCAGGGGTCACCAATCCTGGTCATCAAGGGCTGCACTATTCTGTTAATGACACAGTCACTTGTATCATGGTGCAGTGAAGCAGGGAAACATCTAAAACCTGCAAGGACACTGGCACTCGAGGACCAGGATTGGTGACCCCTGGTCTAAACTAAACCAAGTTGTGATGCCTGACCCTGATCAAACAGCAAGAGAAACCTAAAGTAGACGATGAGGTGAAAATAAGGTGCCCCAAGGTCGTCTTAAACTTTGATTCTCATGGCCCCCATTCTTTTCCTACCACCTTGTGGTGACCTGATTGATTGTTCATCGGTAAACAATCCAGAATGTTGTTGAATAATTTCTTGATATATAATTTTGCAGCAACCATATGAGACACTGCAGGCTAAGAGATTTCAATGGGCTGTGAATAGACATAAATAAATACCATTGTTTGCTGATCCGAAGATGAAAATTGTCTAATTCATTCAGCCGGTCTCATTAACTTGCTTATTCCCTGTTGTTGGGCTCAAAATCGCCTGGATCTGTAAGATGTGTTTGCTGATTCTCTGACAATTTGTTCCTGTAAACAGTGAGGCAATGACCCCGTTCGCATAGAGAAATTACTCTGGCCTGTATCACCTTTATTCTGGCCCACGGGGTTGTGGGAGATGCGTGGAGGCGGTACTATGTGTCGTTTTGTTCTGCCTCTGTTCAGATCGAGGGAGGAACCAGAGGTGGAACAGAGCAATATGACTGATAAGGGATGGCTGCAAAGTTTACACAGAGGATGAAATCAGTCAGTGAATCACAAGAGTATGTCAGAGGGGTGTTGATCCTGGATATACAGTGTCTTTTTGTCACAAATACTTGATTAAAGTGACTAATAAATGAGGATGATCATGCTACGTTTTTGTGCCCATCTATGTGGTGCATTAGAGGAGAGAAATGCCTTATGGGAATGCAAGATTAACCAATTTGATAGGAAGCTATGCAAACTAGTTGAGTTGACTTTGTGGCATGACTGTTAAAGCAAAAGAACACAAAATTAGCTATAAGCTGCAAAGAAAAATGTGGGTTGTTCATTACATTAGGAAACATAAAGGTTATGAGTAAATATCAATAGAAAAAAGGGAAGAAAAGCATGTTTTTGTACATTTTCTTTTATTGTAAACTATCTGTAATTACATGAATGAATGAAAACGACAACAAGCAAGCAGACTGGTTGCAGACTGGTTGGAAGATCCAGGGGGTTAGATGTCGCTTTGTTAATTACTGCCTTTTAAACAAAAAAATCACCGGCAAAAGCTGCAGTCAGATGTCAGCAGGTGTAAAACTACTGCGTAACAAATGTTTCTTTACTAATAAATGAAAGTAATGAATGAAAGTCAAGAGGCAAATGCATCTGAGAAAAGTGTTTTTAAAAATATTGAAGGACTAAGTGTGAGTGGAAACCCTGTCAAAAATATATCAACACATTATTCATATTTAAGTGGAACCTAAAATAGCATCATTCTGTCAGTGATGTCAACGATGAAACAAACCCCTTTCGGTTTTACTTGGTTTCAGCCAAACACGAACAATTTTAAGATTTGCAGAGACTACTAGAATGCCAAGAACCTTTTCTCACAAAAGGAGAAAATAAGAATAATGTTTTACTTTTTCCTTGATCTTTTCTGAGAATCTGCTGCACTGTAAAAAGATTTTATAAGTGTAACTGGTCAGATTTTATGGAATGCAATTTCCACAGGGCCGTGAGGATTTGCTGGTAAGTGGTAAAAAGAAGATTGTGCCTAAAATATACAGAAAAGGCCAGCAAAATGATAGAACCAAGAAAAGGTTTGGGAGATGATGTGAAATTGGAGTTAGAATAGGAAATAAGGCAACATTGTATTTTTTTTTTTTTTCTGACTACGCAGCTGTTCTGGGGTCTGACTTCCAGACAGATATCAAATTTGTTTCCAAATGATGAAATGCCTTCATGATCCACTGCTTCCAGTTAAATTGAATTTGGCCCGCTCCCTCATCTGCTGATAATAAAGGGTAAAAGTGTGTCATGTTTTAAAATGTAGCGATCCAAATTTACAGTGCTGACACATGTTGCTGTGTTTCTTCTAATGGCAGATGAAAAACCTTTCATGAACCTTTCATGAGAAGCTTTCTTACTGCTCCTGCTCCTGTGTAATCACGTTGAGTGTAGGGGAAATTCAGACGCACTTTAGCAATCAACATCACAGGTTTCTCTTAGATTGCACTGACTTTGGCAGGATGTCATTTGGAAAACATTCTGACGCAAATTTATGCTAATCATCAAACCTGAGCCAAAGTTCTTTTCCATGAAAAATGTTATCTCCCTGCCAGATTTCTGCATGGCTTCAATAACGTTCTCGCATAAATAAATAAATAAAAAAGACACCTGACTTAAATTAAAGTTTTTATCCAAGTTCCAACCATTTGTTTTTTGCTTTTTTTTCATGTCTCGCATTTTTAACAATCATAGAATTTTGATCTTTACAAAATAAAAAATATCCCTCTGATCAGACATAGGGCTACATTTCTTGGGTAACAAGATGGGCTGTATAAGAACAGGACAAACCACCTGTGACATCACCTACAGGTTTTCTGAAGGCTGTTTCTAACCCCACGTCTCCAGAATTAATTCTGAAACACACCCACCTTATTTCAGTCACTACAGGTAGGTGTTCTAGCTAGGCTTTCTTGGCTTATATTAACCTCCCATGCTAATTGATATCTATTTTCCTTCATACTGATCAAATCTGTCTAAACATCATTCCAAAACTTGTGTCACTACTGTAACCATCTAAAATGAGTGGTATCAGAGTCTAAACAAGGGACTGCCAAAGCTCCACTGGGACCCCCGTTGCTCCGTCTGCCGCTGGTGGTGTTAGACTGTTGTCGGCCCGGGAGTCCTGGGCTGATTCACTCTGGGTCCCAGTAGACCTCTGCTTGGAAAGGCCCTGTAATGACACCAAACATTTACAGTGCTTCAGGTGGCGACACCAGAAATGCATCTAGCTAAGTAACATAGTTGGCACCAGCTGCATAGCTAAGCTTTGTCCTTGGAGCCTTCCGGGCCAAACCACAGGAGGTGGTGGTGATAAAGTTAACTGGATAACAAAACATATTCCAGGAATTATTTTAAAGTGCTGTCAGGTCTTCCTCACAGTCAGAAGTCAAGATAATAAGTGCTAAGTGGCTACAGTAAAGACAACTGGTCCTTAACTATGCCCACTGTCAATCAAAAGACCACACCCCTCATTATAAATGTCTATTTACATAATTTTACCTGATATTACCGGACATTGCAACCCATATCCAACCAAAGACCTACTTTAATGTGTCAGTTGGGAATGGTCCCACAATCGATCAAGCGGAGCAGCTTCATCGCTACCAAAGTCGCAGTAAAATATTTTGACAGATTTTTGAGCGCGGTGTACCACATAAAACTGGTTCAAGGTCAGTAAGCACAACAAAATTCATACATAAGGTGCCCCGAATTATAAGCCGCACTGCCGATTTTTGAGAAAATTTAAAGATTTTAAGTACGCCTTATAGTGTGAAATACGGTAAATATTTTTTGCTGAAAAATTTGACATTTTGAGTTTGAATGTCTACCTTTGGGTGAAACATGCTTAAAAAAAAAGTATACATTTTATGTTTTTTTTTTTTTTAATTAAATTGAGACCTGCTGCAGCTCTAACATGACTGAAGTGTTTCAGTGTCCCAGAAAGCAAAGACTGCATAGGATTCCAGTGTAAGCCACAAAAGACCACAAGTCTTATGTGCACGTCGTGTGCAGGCCAGTCCCAGTGTGACGGTGTTGGGTTCAGTGGTATTCAGGGCCGGTTCCATGTCTGCACACTCTGCACTTGTATCCTGTTTGCCGTACAGTACTGCTGTGGGTGATCATGTGGAACCCAGACTGGAGCACCGGCCGTGGTGTGTGTGCGCGCGCGCTGTCATCTCAGATGTGCACAGAACATTGAGAAGTCGCAGATCACTAACCCTGGGGGAGATGGAGTTTGTGTGAAAGAGCAGGGGGTGAGTATTTTAGTACGTGTGTGAGAGAGGAAAGAGACACACGCTTTAAAAGTGGCTAGATGTTATTTCACTCTTCACATACTTTTTCTACTACAGTACATCCTTCTTTCGTGCTCTCACCAGCTTTGCATGGCATCATTACCTGACCAAGTCACAAACAACTTTTACCTGCACAGTCACTTAAAGTCATGGTCTGACCTAAGCTGTTAGTAGGTGAACTGCCAGTATTTACATGTTGACACACATTGATATTGTGAGACACACGTCCTGCCCTGTGGAGCTTGTAGCTCTCATTGTTAGTTTCTTCCAAACATACTATATTCACAATCACAACCTGTCACTTAAATGTTTTGCACTGACATGCATGGTGGGTACAGTAAGACTAGGGTTAATTAGCAAACTTGTTTAAGTTATTAAAGCACTTGACCCTTAAATTTTACTTGCTTTGAGCCACAGCAGCTGTAGACACATCCTGTCCCGTTGAGCTCTTGGGCTAATAACAACAAGCGCTTCATCTTAACCAATGGTCTTCACTGTTTCTTTCAACACATTAGAAAAGAGTTATCTTTCTTCTTCCTCTTTTTCTTATGTTTTCAATGCAATGCAAATCAATGAATGAACATATGTTCTTACCCAGCATTCTAGGTCAATTATACTGTGGAATAAGAAGTGTTTGTGAGGATGGGTGAATGAGAAACATACTATAAAGCGATTTGTAGACCCTAATCAAGGTTTAGAGGGGCTGTAAATGTGGCCCATTTCTCAAATACCACACCATATCCAAGGAGGCCAACCGAAGTAACAAAAAAAAACAGCTTTATCTTCACTCGCAGTAAACCAAGCACGTAGCATTTCCTTCCTTTTTTTTCAAGTTAAATTTCAAATTTTTTATTGCAATCCACTTTGCTTCTCCCTATCTGGTTTTCTTCTGTACTAGATAATATATTTATTTCTTTTTTTGATAGCATGTGCTCAGGTTTGAATGTTTCCAGGATGGTGGCAATTTCTATGTTTTGAGTAATGTAATGTTTATTCTTTGTATCTCTAAATAGTATATTTAGACATACATATATTTCTTTCTATCTTTTTTTAATTACCTTAACTTATCCCAAACCAGCCTCCTGTTAGCATAACCACCATTGTGTTCTACAACCAGCTCCAACTTTGTCTTAATTCCTTCTGCATATAGAGTGACAAACTGTTTTCAACATTTTTAAGAATTTGGAAGGCTACATTTTCAATAGCAGCAGCAGCTGTGCACTGTAGAACGCCATTAACCTGTTTTATTAGAATAATAATTACATGCTAAATTCATACCCAATATAATACTAATAGTAATTCATTTTTGAAATCTGCCTATATACCTGTGTATTGGGTATGATTTTAGCATGTAATTATTAGAAAATGCTACAGTAAAAGAACTTGAAAATGATGTCAGAGGTACCTGGGGACATGATGAACAAGAATACGTTGCAGTTTGCTGAAAACAATTTGATTTGTTTTTTTTAATGAATATTTAAAATCTGCCTATATAGAAATGAATGGGATTCTGAATGGGCGATTGGTTTTGCTTTTTTTTATCATTTTGTTAGACTTTAGTAAAACTACAAAAAGTAATGACATATGTATCTATTTCAAGACATGAAAATAATAATAATAACCGTTTTGAAGCCGTCCACACGCTTTACCGTACAACGCGATGTAGACGGGCAATTGATTTCCAAGCGTAGATAGCGCGACTGCGCCTCTCCGAAAAGGGGATGGCTTGACCGCAGTCACAAACTCGTACGATCATTATAAAACCAAAACTCTTCACGGAACGCAAAGAACAGCATTACCCATATGCAGCTGAAATCGGAAGAAATGCCCCCAAATAAATGTATTCCAGCTCAGAGCCGATGTTTTTTTTTTTATATGTTTTGCCTGTTTTTGCACATTTCTTGTTAGGATGAGCGGTTTTTAATGGATAATTTTCTTCATTATCATATTCAAACTATTTGAGGGAGGAGACAGGGCGGAGTGTTGTGCTCCCGCATGTGTGCTCAAATCCACGCTGATTGGTAGGTACAGAGCAACCTGCGTGGATTTGGGTGAACGCACAGTTTTGTACATCGGAATTTTTGCGTTCGTGTAAATTCCACACACGGTTTCACGTTGAAATCCACGCACTCTTAGTACATGAGGCCCCAGGTGTTGTACTTGGCTGCAGTTGCTGAATGCAGCACTTGGCTTAAATACAGTGGTGGCTAGTAGAGTTTTGTAGATAAGAGTGAACCAATGAATATTAAAAGTATGCAAGGAGGACCATCTGACCTGAGAGTAAAGCTGACAGGGGTGAGTTCTGAATGGAGCATTTGTGATTAATTGAATTGCAGAAAGATAGACTGTCAAGTTTTTGGAGAGTTCCTTTGCATGCATGATGGTAGATTGCCCGTCAGTCATAAAGGTAATCAAATAAGGGAAGGATGGTCATTTGAATAATCATACAGCAAGGCTTGGACATCACAGTTTTTAATGACTTGATTTTGAGTGATGCAGGGGGTTTACTGACCTCTATGAATCTAAGTGATAAAACAGTGGTCACATCATTTCAGAACACACTAAAATAGTACTTGTGAGGGGAATTTGCTGAAATTGCATCAATTAGAGTTGTCTTGTCTGATTATTTTAGAATCATATCTGGTCGGTTAAGATATAATTTGAAGCAAATTTAAAGACTCAAATGGCTGGAGAAGATTGTCGGGAGGTTCCAGCATATCCCAATTGAGGTAACCTAGTAACAACAGTTCAGACTGCATGGAAGGTGCAAAAGCGTTGTTTAATGATATTAAGGAACACGCCGGTGCGGAAGGAGGATGTGGCTACTAACTACTGAGAATGAAAATCTTTTGGACAGTTTGATATTAAGAGTTCTTGTACAAAGAAAATGTGATTTTATGTTACTTAGATCAGATTATTGTATTATAGGCCTGTGTGAATATTGCTTCTTTTTGTGAAGTTTGCAGAATGTGATTGGCTGTACACTTATTACCACTTTCTATTAAAGATGCATCGATGGCTTGCTTGATGAACTCTTGAGTACTAAAATATGTCATGTCAATACATGTCTTTTGCAGTAGCCTGGCCATCCTTAGCCATCCATCCATCTATTTTTTTTTTTTTTTTCCAGTGAGCTGGACCTGCTGATACCAATTAAGCCAGCTCTAGTTTTTCTCAGGAACTAATCACATTTTTGTATACTCTAAACTGTGCAAATTTTTTCACATTGTGATTTTTGTCATTTTGCATAACTTATCTTATTATTTTTTTAGTTATTGTAAAATTAGCAATATAAATAGTTGTTATACAATCATTTGCTTCTATATTCTAATTTTTTTTATTATACTAAGCTATATAGTAGGCTATAAACCTAAGGTTGGCGCGTTCCTGTCTGCTTCCCGTGCCTGTTTACCCATTCACAACATGGAACAGCACATTATGAGAAATATAGCACTCGAACACCGCTCTTTTCAGATCTTCTGTCCAATAATATTAAAGTTTATGTTTCATGCAGTAAAACATGTCCACATTAATGTGTTTCTCCTGCTGAGAGTCCATGCATCTCTTTAACATTCAATGTGCCACCATGTATATGGCACTTGCAAAACAAAGTGTGGTTGACCTGCCAGTCACTAGCCAGGCTGGAACTCAGAAAATTCTGGTCCCTGACTGGCCAATCGGTGCATTTCTAAAACCAGTTGCTACATGGTGGGGATTAGCTACATTGGCGTCCAAGAATTTTTTGGATCAACAGATTTTCATGACTAATCCTTGGGGTTCCAACTCCACTGCATTCCATTGTAGATGCTTTTTCTCAACACCGGTCTGGTTGCTGGTAGTCACTTGCTTTGTTTCTTTGATTTAAAAAAAAAAATAATAATAAATTGTATGCCTATCTGATGACGTCAACAGGCAGTTTCTTCTACTTCCCTTGGTACTGTCCCTGCAAATTAAAGTCAAAGTGAGAGGAACCAGACAAGGTTCTTCATATCAAAGAGAAAAATCATTTGGATGACTGGCCTGATTAAGTGTCGACGCTTCTACACCCACTTCATCATTAGTGACACAATATCCAAACTAGTGGGATGAAAAAATGCTTCCATCTGTCTCCAGATGTCCAGCAGTAGGTCATGCACACAAACAGTAACACATGTCGACAATAAATACCAGGCAATGATGGATTTTACATCGCTGCAAATAAAAGATATGACTAATCACTTTTACACGGCAGTAGTTTTTTTCCAGGCCAAGCGAGCCTATCACGGCAGCATCAGGGGAAACGGAGAAACGAAGGGGAAACTCCTGTCACCAGATATTCAGGCGGAACCTAATATTTGCATAACTGTATGTCAGATAAGGGGGAGCCAATATAGCATGGCGCAGACATGACCTGCGGGCATGCAGACAGCAAGGCATTATGGGGACTGATTTGGGGATGGTCTTCGGTGATTCCAATAAAGATGGAGAGCAGATGCAGAGGATTGAGAAGTTGCAGGGGAAAGTGTGTCAGACTTTTCACGCAGAGACATTGAAAGTATGGCTGTACGTGGTTTTATGCAGTGAATGATGAGCAGTTTCCTACGACATCAGGAGGAAAACACCCAGAGAAGACACAGAAGGGTATGCATACAGTTGATAGTATTGTATTGGAAACTTTGCAAGCCTTATAATCATAATCCCCTTAACTCGATGCTGTTATGTTTGGTGTGTGTTTTATGCTGAAAAGCTGATCTTCGCTTTAAATCCCTAAACTACTTTAATTAAAAAAAAAAAAGAAGAAAGTTCTGCAACTTTTTTTCACCCCTTTCACAGCAAATGAGTGTCGCAGAGAATTATCAACATGGGCAGCTTCCAACGTGTCACCTCCCCTCTCAGTATGCAAGCGCATGATTCTGTCTAGACAATGGTGGACAGGCAGCTGTCTCCCGGCACACACATGCATACATCCACACGCACACACACATACATGACACGCAGACAGAGATGCAGACTTGCACCACAAAAGCACTCTGTCCCTTTAATCTCGAGTAGCTGCTTTGGAGGACCAAAAGTAATGGATAAGTGGGTCCAGCTTATCAATCAGGCAGGATGAACAGGAAATCAATGCACACAAAGAAACATTCAGAGGAATCTGACACATACATATAATCAAAGCTGAGTGGATTTCCCTTGTGTGACCACTATGGTGTCCCAGGGAGATGGCTGTATGACAGCAAGTTTTTTGACAGGCATCCACAACTGCCCCCAACATAGTTCTACTAATCAGAGTAATTCATTCGCCTGAGCAAAGTGTGTCAAGAAACCAGAAAGACATATGTAGATCACCTCTGATGTCGGTGTATTTTTACTTTGGACGCTAAAGTTTCTGCATCCGTGTATGTGTGTGTGTTTGTGTGTCTCTCTCCACTGCTTTTGAGCCCAATTCTATCCCACCGCTCAACCCCACCGTGTCATTTTTCCTGGTTCACGTTGAGGAGTAGTGGTGTCGAGAGGTTAGCCAGCCCTCCAAACTGAGATTTTCCAGCACCAATCCTCAGAGGGGGAGGCCGAAAACAAATGCAAGATAGACATGTTGAGGTGCAACCTGCAAAATGATATTGATACTTTACAGAGCAGGTGCTCCCAATGTCCTGCAAAAAAATAAATAACAAAAATTAATGTGGGGAGTTGCAATCGTATGATTTGCAGTGGATGAGTGATGGTGACGTATGATGACGTAAAATGAAGTTGTGGGGGTTAGCTAAGGGGCAGAAGGGGGCCGAGTGCTTTTCCACTAGTACCTACTCGGCTTGGCTCCATTCGACTCTACTCTGTCTAAAGGGTTGTCCACTAGGTGAAAGCACCGGCTAGTACCTCCTTTTTTTTCCTCACTTACTTGGCTGGGGTTCCAACCAAGCTGAGTCGGACTGAAAATGCAAAGAAATCACCGAGGCCACTGATTGGTTTTGCATCTCTTTTACACCAGTCATATTTAAAACCCGGCAAACAGCGACCACGATATTTACTGTACAACTAAACTTTGGGATAGTGAAAAATGGCAAGCGTAACCTACTCTGTTGTGCAACGAGGAAGTCCACATATTTTTGTCTCTCATGGCCAACGACCACAACCAAAGGGAGCTCGATGGGGCAACGCGCTTCGGGCTGCTTGCCGTGAAGGCCCCACTCACATTGAGGTGGTGCTGAACTGTAATGGAAAACGACCGAGACTGAGAATGAGGTGAATAGAGTTGAGTCAAAAACTGTAATGGTAAAGGTGCATTAGTCTTGCTGCACACACCGTCTTTTTCATCCTGTTTTTAGAAGTTTAGGCAGAAAATTGCTTGCTTGGAGTGAGAATCAAGCTTTAGTGTCAAATACAGCTTTTAAAACGTTTTGGAGAGAAATCTGCACTAATTTGGCTTTATTAATTACTTGCCCGGACTCCCCGTTCCCGTCTCTCGCTTCATACCCAGTCTTTCCTCACTCCTCCTCCCTTTCTCAATGGTTTTTGAATTTCCTTTCCACATTTGTGTCCCCTCAGCCCAGATGAATGCACAACACAGCTTCTATTACGGGCTCCAAACATGGCATTTGAGACACATCAACACAAAGGCGGAGAGCAAACAATAATTAATGAGACAAAACTTCTCTGTTTTGTTGACAACAAAGCGAGCGGATGAAAGGGCAGATGGAAACATCTGGAAAGTCAGATGAGGGCCTTTCCACTGGGATGGGAGATGAAAATTCTCCTGCCTTCCAGGCAAATTAACAAATGCTAAAAATAATAATAATAAAGAAAACAATTCAAGAAACACCTTTTTTATTGAGGAGGGGGCTTTTGGCAGGGCCCCTACACTGTGTTGAAGGTTTTCATCAGCACAGTATCAAAGAGAATTTGTGAGCAGTACTTTAGATCGGTCTATATTTAGAGAACGGAATGAATCCACAGACACAGGCAGTAATCAGATAATTAGGAAAGCAAATTAAAATAGACAGATACACTCTGCTTGCTGGAGGCCATGTTTAAATTCTGTTTCCCACCTCCCTCCGCTTGTGTGTCTTTTTCTTTCTACTCTGTTAACTGCTCTTGTGTCCCTCTACACCTTCGGCAACATCAGAGCAATCAATATCGAGGTACTTTTTCACAGCACATCCTCTCTTCGACAGATTAATGCATCGGGGTCCGCATGGATTATTTGTGTGCAAGCTATTTGGTTATGTCTCAGCGTTTCTATGTGGCATTATTTCCTCCATTGTTCATCAAAGTCATAGGGTCAAAACTCATTGCTCTGGCTCTGGCTGACGGTAAAAATTGCTTGTATGACATATTTCTGCTTCCAGCCCTAAGTTCAGTGGTGAAAACCCATTGGTCTTCTGGAGATGCCCGTAATGAGTTCCTCTAACTGTATCTTTTCTCTGACAACCTCTGCTGCCAAAGCCCCAACATTGTCATCACCTCCACTTCCTTTCCGTATTTTCTTTTTAAGATTAACTGAATTAAAATGCATAAAGAAACGTTTGGTCAGTGTGTCAGAAGTGAGAACCAAAACTGAGACAGCATAATCCTGTCACTTTGAGTTAGGTGGCCTGAATGCACCATTCATGTTTACAGCTGGTACAGCACAGCTTTTCATCAACACCCGTTTTACAACATGCTGCATTTGCTGTGCCTAAGAAGTTGTTTTGTACAAAGCTAAAGGACAAAGTTTAAAAAGAAAAAAAAATACTACTTGTTCTGAATTAGATATGACTGTTGCTAACTATTATTCCAAACCTAAGTTAGATATTTTGATGCCTAGACCTAAAAGAAAATAAAAACAAAAAAAACAACAAAAACAGTACTACATGGGATATAAACCTAGGACTCCTGAGTGAAGTCCAATATTTAATTCCTGCTCCACCGTTTTAACATGCAAGGTTGGATTTTATTAGTTGTTTTCTGCTTTTGAGCGGCAGATAAATATAACTCCTGTCAATCACACAGTTCCTTAACGTACACAGTGAGAAACTGTCTGTTGTTAGTAAAAAGTAATTAGTCTCACCTCTGTCCTTTCACCTGCCCTCAATAGTATTTATTGGTTTCCTCTTTCCTCCTTCCCCTGCTCGTCGGTTGTCCTTTGTTTCTCCTTGTTTTGCTCACTGGTTATGGAACAGAAATAAACATATTTATAGCCTGGCACAAAAACATTGTTTTGGTCCCTATAGCTAGATTTCCTATAAATGACAATTGTATATAGGTGGGTGAACGAATAAAAATCTAATGATCTCATGAAAAAAATGCGTAACTCGGGGGGGGGGGGTGGAGACAGCCAGACACACAACCCCTGGGTTGTCAGCTGCTCTGGAAGAAGCCGCAACAGCCGGCTCCTCTGCCCGAGCGAGCGTCCATGGTGGCCTGGACCCCTTCAAAGTTCACAGGGCTCTGCTAGGAGCCTGGCTGAGGACCCTCAGCTACTAGTGCATCCTTGCAGAGATTCTCTGGCCATGGTTGTCCTGCCAGAGCTCAGTCTGAGCTCTGGCAGTTCTCATCTTAGCACTTCAGTAGTAGTTGATTTGGAAGTACCTTTCCGAAATCAGGCTAGACGAAGAGATATGATCAGAATAAATGTAAGTCAGCATCACTGGCTGGTATGAGTCAAGCTGGACACGAACAAGTCCGGCATCATGGGGGGGTCTGCTGGACCAGCAGCATCACTGCAGCAGAGAGGAAGAGACTGGACAAGGTGGTGAGGAAAGCCGGCTCTGTCCTGGGCTGCAGTCTGGACCGGGTGGAGGTGGTGGGGGAGAGGAGGATGGTGGCTAAGCTGTCCTCCATCATGGACAATGTCTCCCACCCCCTTCATGAGACTGTCAGAGCCCTGGAGAGCTCCATCAGTGACCGGCTTCGTCACCCACGATGCACCACCGATAGGCATTGCATGTCCTTCCTCCCCGCTGCCATCAGACTGTATAACCAGGCCTGCTCTCAGTAGCCAGTGGACAATAATATGACAATAAGATGTGCAATAATATAAGATATGCAATATCTGCCAGTCTACCTCACAACACTCCACCTGCTTTTTCTGCACCGTTTCTTCTTTCAACCAACTGTATATACTGTTCATATTCTGTGATTATACATATTTTGTATATATTTTTTGTATTTTTTATATATTTTTTATTTCTGACTTTTCAGTCTTTTTACCCCTCCCCTGTATGTGTGTGCTAAGTGTACTGCTGACAACAAAAATAGTTTCCCCACTGAGGGAGAAAATAAAGGATATCTTATCTTATCTGGTTGGAACCTACACAGTTGACCACATTCATTACAAGAAAAATATCTAACCCATTTCTGGATTACCAGGGGTTGGATTCCTGGTCAGCTTCTGCAGATATGGTGTTACTCATAACCCCTAAAATGTACTTCAAAAGCATTTCTCAGAAAATCCAAGGATGATGTGAAAGAGTCTTATTCCAGGTCTTTTCAAGCAGTCTCCAGTTTAAATGGAGATTACCAATGGAGGGTTCAGTATATATGTCTACCGTAAAAGAGGTTGTATTGTGATATATAATTTCATTTGAAGTACCATTAAGTTTTTACACCAAAGACCGACAAATCTAAAGGAAAATCCTCATAAAAAAACCCAAATTATTAAGCAATGTAACTTAACATTGGCAAGAAGACAATGCAAAACCCAAATCAGAACACGGTACTCAACATTTTAAAAGGATTTTGACTAAAGCACAAAACAACCTCTCCTTTACTTCACATACTTTCAACACACAGTGCGTGCATCATAAAAGTGTATTCTATTTACCCCTCCTATGTTGACATTTGAGAGTTGACCTTTGAAATCAAACGGTCGCGTAGGCAGGGACCAGGGATGGCATTAATGAGGGAATTTGGCGCACAGTGTCGATTTAAAAGTCCATTAACTTTGCAGAGCTCTCTGCATACCAACTCTGCTCTGTTTTTTTTCCCCCCTGCCTACCGCAGCTAATTGCCAGTCTGGGTAGCGATGGCAATAAAAGTACCTGTTTTGCCATGCACAGAGCTTTCGTGTTGTACCTTGTGGTGTATGACACAATATGAGATTTTCCTCCAAATAAATGAGATAAAAGGGGGAACGGGTCTACGGGGCAACTGATACTGCATGCCGAGTGGAATAGTTGGTAGCAGATGTTATCAAGAATATCCCCTAAGTGCAATTGCAATTTCGTCTCTTGAAATCGCAACATATCATCAGTGGAGTAGGATGGAGCAGTTACAGAGAGAGAGAGATAGAGATGGCCACAAACAAAAATAATGATAAATTGATTTTCTGCTCTTTGTTGTGATGGAATTTAAACTTTTCGCTTAAAGGATAGGATAACAAAGGGATAGATCTTCTGCACATCTGAAGAAGATCGTTGTTTTTTGTGATTTCTTTTTGATGGCAAAATTAAAGAATATCACGTTATTTAACAAAGTTAATCACTGTAAAGCTTGGAGAGAAAATAAGAACATGTAAAAATATTTTCCAGTGGATAAGGCAGAGTTGCAGTCAAGGAGAACCCTCTGGTCAAAGACGGCATTGATTATTATTATTATCATTGAAGTATTTTTTGTTTGTTTTTTAGCTGCTGGCATGGCATAAACCATAAATGAAAGTAAAGTATGTGAAGAAAAGAAATTTAGTTAAACAAATTTATTCACTAAAAAAAAAAAATTGAAGTCTATCAATCCATCCATCTAGTGAGGTATAAAAGGCAGTACTTTTCTCTTTTAATCCCATGTGTTATGGCTTTTTTTATGCGCATTTTCTGATCATAGTGAGTCTCCACATTAGTTAACGCCTGATATATTATACTTGTGACATACAACTTTGCTGCACAACCCATCATGCAGGTTAATTGACGACTCTAAATTGGCTGTAGGTGTGAGTATGAGTATGCATGGTTGTTTGTCTGTATATGTGGACCTGCGATAGACTGGCGACCTGTCTAGGGTGTAACCCCTGCCTCTCGCCTCTGATGAGCTGGGATAGGCTCCAGCAGACCCCCGTGACCCTGCAAAGGATAAAGCGCATATATATATGTGTATATATATACATATACATAGTGTGTGTGTGTGTGTGTGTGTGTGTGTGTGTGTGTGTGTGTGTGTGTGTGTGTGTGTGTGTGTGTGTGTGTGTGTGTGTGTGTGTGTGTGTGTGTGTGTGTGTGTGTGTGTGTGTGTGTGTGTGTGTGTGTGTGTGTGTGTGTGTGTGTGTGTGTGTGTGTGTGTGTGAGATAATCTTTATCAGTATCTCCCATGGCTGTTTGGCCCATTCTTCTTTCCAACATTACCTCGATCAATAAAGGTTTTGAAACACAACACAAACAACTCTCTTAACGTCTACCTAAAGCATTTAAATTGAACTGAAGTATTAACTTTGACTAGACAAGTCCAAAACCTTGATACATTCATTTTTTAGCCATTGTAATGTAGATTTACTGGTGTGCATGAGATTGGTGTCCTGTTGCATGACCCATTTATGACGTCCTCACATTAGCACAGGTTGACTCATTGCCTGCGAAGCGTCAAGGTCCTGCAGATGCTGGAAAATTCCAAATCATCACCCCTCCATCATCGTGCTTGATACCTGGTATGACGTGTTTTGGCTGATATGCTGTATTTACTTGGAAACGGTGAAAAAAATGTATGTTGTTTTTGTTCTGAGGTTGTATTTTCCCAAAATTAACACCCACTACGATGAAATGACTTTTATTATGCATATCGGAGGAATATATTATACTGTATTAAAAGATGCAATGCAATTATCAAAATGAGATGCAGTCTTGTTCAAAAATCACAGCTGCGATAGAAATGCAAAATAAAAACCATAACAATATTATAGTGGTCTCCTTTTGTTTACTTTAAGTAGAGGGAGAACAAGGTTTCCTGAAGTGAAAGCCGTCCATGAGGACGGTGTGATGCTAAACAGTTCATGCAGAAAGTATAATCAGTGGCAGTAGCTGTTGGTGGCGTTGAAAAGGCCAGCCCATCTTTTCCTTAAGTGCCTCTTGTTTACATGTGTGTGTGTTTGCGTTAATACTCATCCAAGGCTTCTTCCAGATCCTCCTGTCTTTGTGTTTGCCCTCAGGGCTCTCCTTCATTTCTCCTTCACTGAGAGGAAGCCATGTGTATAGACGCAGCTCACCCCATTCCCACAACAAGACACCCAACACAAAGAGCAAACACTGTTTTCCACTGCCATGCACTCGGCTCTATTACATGTCAAACCGAGCCGCAGTGATGAAACACTCTTTGGTGAAGATATGATGTGTGTTGTTTCTACGAATCTGCTTTTAGGAGATGGGAGTGTTGTCATTTCCGACTTTGTTTTTCTTGTGCAGAATGTCCTGAAAGTCCTGAGGGAGACTACTGTTGCAATATTTTGTGACAGAATATCATAAACATCTGTATAATACTAACTACTTTTTCTTTCTTTTCTTTTTTTTTTTTGAGTGTGAGTTCGGATGAAAACAAGCCATTTTGCTGGAAGTCAATGTTACCGACAGCAGGAAATTGCTCAGAAAAAGTAGCAATAGGTTTCATCCATAACTGCATTCTGTCTAGATTTTGGGTATCTTTTCCATCAGCAGCAGATGTTTGTGAATCCACATGGTGTCTGAATGCTCCACCCTGCTCCACCAAATTGAATCAACCACTTTCAAACAACATTGCAATACCCCGTTTGTGTTTTGGAGCTGATAGGATTCACAAGAGATAATAGACCTAGAGGGGACCTTTGAGACGGAGAGGATGTGGAACATAAAGAAACAAGCACACAAAAGAGAGGCTGAGCTGATTAACACAGGCCCGCCATCAAGGCTGAGGATGTTGCATAGTGTCTAGCGTCTGTGACTGCGGGCCAAGTCTGCAGCAGCAAAATGCCTGTATTTCGGTCTTTCTTTCTTTTCTTCCTAAATTAAGTTTAGTTTTACCATGTTAAAGCCTCTCCTTCAATTTTTCTAAATGTAAAACATTAAGAATGATAAGAGAAAGAAGTAATTAGGCTGTTGCTAGAAGGTTTTATTATTTTATTTTTCCTCATGGTGGTTTCTTCCTTCCGAGCCCATCTGCCACCATGAGCAAAACTTTCTTTCAGATGAATAAGCCTTTTGAACCAAAGTGAGTACTGAATAAACATCCCTGACAAAGTCCTTCTCTCTAAAACGTACAGGAGGCACTCTTAGAACTGTTGGTCTCGCTTTAGTAAGAAAGTTTCTCATGGAAAAACGGAGTGCTGCACCTGATGTTGGCTGAATATAGAGCGAGGTTCTATAGAAGTTGTGTAAGCCCTTGTAGAATGATTCATGATTGATGAGTATTTGGACCAAAAGAACTACAGTTGCCTAAAGGGTAGCACAGCTATTTTTAATTTGTATTCACTTGCTGTTTGGTTTGACTTAGCTATTGAAAGCATTTGTTTTTCCTCAGAAAAGGAGTATGATTGAAGGCTGAACTGAACATAGAGATGACGATACTAAAGAAGGCAGTTGGTTGAATGTTAAAGGGGTTGTGGTCATTTAACCCCCCCCTCCTCCCCCCAATATACAATACAATATAGAAGACGTATAAAATGTTAAGAGTGGAAAATCTTTTTTCTTAAAAGGCACTCTTTGTAGTAATACCACCTTCAACCACATTGGGGTAGCGTATCACGAGAGGGCGTATGTATCAACCTCCTGGTGTAAGATCGAACAAAGTGTGCCTCTACTTGGACAAAGTGGTATTACAAAGATAATTAAGACAATGGGTCTTGTATCAACACAACAGCTGCATAGGATAAACCTCCAGTTGGTCAGAAGTGGTATTACTACTAGTAGCTTTAAGGGAAAAAAAAAAGAGAATTTTGAACTTGATTTGGACAAGTCTCAAAGTTGGGACAGTCAGATTTTTACCACTGTATATTATCTCCTCTTCTTTTAACAATAGTAAATAAAGGTCTGAAGTTTGAAAAGAACATTTGTTGGAGTTTTGGAAAAGGAACATTGATATATTCATGTCTGGAATGATCCAGTCCAGCAAGTTCTTTGTCGTATTTTAATTTTCTGTCGAGCAAAATATTTTCAGCTGGTGAAAGGTCTGGACAGTTTGTCATCCAGACTTTTTCTAGCACAAAATATGCTTTTGTAATGGATGCAGTGTGGTGTGTAGCATTGTCTTGTTGAGAGATGCAAGGCCTTCCTTGAATGAAACGTTACCTGAAGAGAAGCAAATGTTCCTCTATAACCCTTTATATAATCTTTCAGCATTGATGTTTCCTTTCCGCATGTGCAAGCTGTCCATTTAACAGGCACTTAAGTACACCCATACCATCACAGAAGCATATTTATGAACTGAGCTCTGATGAGCTGGATGTCCAGAAGATGAGGTGTTCATGCTTTCAAAAAGGAAATTCAAATTTCTATTCGTCTAATCACAGGACAGATTTCCACTTTTCCTCAGTTCATTTAAAATGAGCTTTGGCCCAGAGAAGATGGGGGCATTTCTGGATCATTTTCACATATGGCTTCTTCTTTGCATGATAGAGCTGATGAGATATTGAAAGTCTTTGCAATTTTATGCCGAGGAACATTATTCTGAAATTGTTTCTCCATTTGTAGATGCAGCTTTTCACAAATTGGTGGACCTCTGCCCATCTTTAGACTCTGCCTCTCCAAGATATTTTCATATGCAATCATGTCGCTGACCTGTTTCCAATTAACGTAATTGGTTGCAAGATGTTCTTCCAGGTGTTTCTTTTAAGTAATGCTTACTTTTCCAACCTTTTGTTTCCCATTTTCCTTTTTCTAAGTGTTGCTGCCATCAAATTCAAAATAGGCTATCATTTTCCATGAAATATTAAATAGCTTACTATGCACACTTAAAATGATGCATATGCTTGACTGGGAATAAAATACTGTATGCATTTATGAGATTGAGATATTTTAAACAGTATAATGTCTTCAGAAGTTTGGCTATATGTCTGTTAGACCAGACTGATACAAAGTAGTTGAGAACTAGTCACCAAGAGATGCAGTTATGGACAATAAAATTCAGTTAACATTTGAGCAAATTAATCAACAATGTAAATAAAGCTTTGATTTATAAAGTTTGATATACGTTTTATTTGCAATTTTTGTCCACCAAAACCAGAAAAGCTGTTTACAATAAGGTATGAACAATTAGATATAGATAATGATTTAAAAAACAACAACAACAAACACCCGAGGGGCATGAATATACATTCACTATTATAATATTTAGCTAAAGGTTATTGCAGGACTATTTTCCTGTTGTGCTGTTGACATTCAAATCTACATGGCTCATGGAATGAGTGAGTTTCTTTCAAACCTAAATAAATTGGGCTGTGTTTTCTTAAGCTGGGCATACACTGTGCAATATTATATTTAATATTATTTTATTTATTATTAATATTTAAATCGTTTGATTCAGCCCCATCTCACACTGCAAGACTAGATCGCTGGGTTCAAAAGTTCGCAGCCCACGATTTATGGTCTCACACTGTTCGACCCGATGCAGGGGTGAGCTGTGCCCACCCAAACGTGCGTCCTGCCCACCCAATCCAAGGGTACAAAGGTAAAGGGGCCTTCACGAGGAGCGACCAGGATTTCAAACACATTTGATTTTCTTGCTAGCACACGATTCGTGATCGGGAGCTCGTCGTGAGGTGTTAATCTCTCGTCGTTACCCCACGTATACTGCACGACCAACGATTGGGTCGAAATCTAGCCCGATCCAAAAAATAGTCGCACGACTGGAAAATCGGCTCAAAACCAGCCGATAATCGCACAGTGTATGCCTGGCTTTAGACTTTTTAAGTGTGTAGTGAGTTCAGACAATCTATTTGTTTTCAGTCCCAGAAAAAAAAAATCACTTTTTCAGGTCCATTAATTTCCTTGTTCCATCCATCCATCTAGCAACTCCTGATTATCCAGGTTTGGGGTTAGGAGCAGCAGCCCAAGCAGAGGTGCCCAGACCTCCCTCTGCCCAGCCACTTCTTATGGCTGAGGAAGAATGCTGAGCAATGCTGTTACGTTCCCAGGTCAGAACATATAATCCCTCTAGTGAGTCTTTGGTCTGCCTCCGGGCCATGTGCCAGTTGGACCCCATGGAGGCCTCCAGGAGGCCGGAACCACCTCAATAGTCTACTCTCAATGTGAAGGACCAACAACTTTACTCCGAGTCCATCCTGGATGACTGAATAGCGTCCCATCTCTAAAGAGATCCAGACACCCTGCAGAGAAAACTCATTTCAGCCACTTGAATTCATAACCTGGTTCTTTTAGTCACTTTCCACTGTTCGTGACCACAGGTGAAGGAAAGAACATAGATTACCTTGTTATTATCATCTGTTGTAAGTGGACATTCTTTCATCTTCATATTAACTCAAACTACTACTATCAGAACTTCATTAGTGACCTACAGGACAGTATCTAACAGGGATGTTAGATATAAGATGAAGCAAGTTCAGTTATCAAATATTGAAGATACCCATTTAGCCCATTTATGTTGTTGCTATGTGTACTTTCATCGACTCCAATTGCATACTTTAATTTTGATGCCATGCTGTCTGGAGTATTGGCCTTGAAAACTTTAGTAGGAGAAAAAAGGGTTGCTGTGTGGATGGGGTGGGGTGTGAGTTAAGACAGAAATGGTAGAAATGGGATGGGAGTAAGGAATAAATTGCAGCTACATGCAAATGTAAAAGAAGGAAGGGAGGAGAAAAAGACTGAGTAATAAGGGAAACCCCTTGATAACTGATAAAAACATGGAGAGGCTTCTTGTGTCATTGGGAACCAATTTAAACCCCACATATCCATTAATCCCCTTTGGAGCGATTACCAAACCATAGCCCCCTCCCTCTTCCTTGGTACCAGTTGTGTCTTTTCCTCAGTTTTCTTGTTGACTGATGGGGTGCATGATGCATTGAGCCAAGAGGGCCCAGATAACAGCTTTCATATCAAGTTGTTTCAATTATTGAGATGCAGAGGTATCAGGATCACTGGATTTCTTGTCGGCATTTGTCACTGTCGCAGACTCACGGCATGATTACGAGAAGAGGGTAAAAGAGGAATAAAAGGGTGGGATAAGAAGGACAAGTGGGAGGCAGATGGATACTTAACAGGAAACAAAGCACTGTTGCTGAGACAACATTCTAGAGCTCTAGATGCTCTAAGAGGGTAGGTGAGGGGTTTTGTTGTTTTGTTTTTTAGCAGCGCCATTGAGGAATTATGCTTTTTTTTGGCTCTCTGGGGTCCCCTACAGTGTGATTCAACACTATTACAAAACATAGTTGAAAAATAAAACCTACCCAGGGATAGGAACAGATGTGTATTTGTTTACCAGCTTTACTCCGCTGGTTTCAAGTTGGTTTCAACCGGCAAAGAAAGCAAAGCCTACGGAACCAACAGGCTTCAAAAGTAAGAAAAAAATGGGCGGGGAATTTTCAAAATTCAGTGCAGCAATGTGGTCAGCTGCAATGTAGACGTAGCATTCTATATTTGCAAATAAACATACATTAATTGAATGTTATTTTCATTTCTTTGTCATGCTGTAGTCAATGTATGCAAAAAGAATTCCTCACTTAAAATAGCATCGTATTGCTACGACTAATCAAAAAACAGCCCAACAATTGTTAGCTCACAAATATTTCTACTGACTTGATGCTAAAGAAAAAACAACAGCTAGTTAGCTACATTTACTTTACAAACAATAGAACCAGCCAATACAAAGTGAAACATGCTTGGCAAGTCAGCTTGACAGGAGCATACACAGATAAGTTAAAATTTTAGAAGACATCATGCTTGGGCATCAGGATGTTAGCCTGAGTGCAATATAGCATGTCTGCAAGGAGTTTAACGAGTGAGTAAGGACCAGTCCAAGATGTATTACTCTGACCTGGCCCTTTCTGATTTTTTTTTTGGCACGTCTTCTATGATACACTTACTGAGAAAAGTAAGCTGTCTATCAGAAGTGTTGATGGTGGTGTGTTATATTTTTCCATAACGCGACATGTGTTTACTGAGAGTGATCCTGCTTGGAGCTGAAGGTATAGAGTGCAAATCCAGGCTAACCAGGCATGCTGTGTCAATGGCAGGGGCTCCATTCACCCTAATGTAAGTTGGTGAAAGGTTAGGAGGATTTTAAACCTATCATTTTGGGGTGAAAAAGTTAGGTGGTGTTGCTTTAAGGCTTGTTTCATACCCGAATGGGAAGAGATGTTCTGTGTTTTATGTGCTCTTTCACTGAGGTGGGTGGGTGGCAAGATTGAGAAGAGGATAAATATCATATTCCATCATAAAATGAAAAATCTGCGCCTTGAATTATTTATACATGGAGGAACAGAAAAAGCCACATAAAGGGAGTTTGAGGAGTGAAAGCAGAGAGGGAGAATCTCTCTACAGTAACAGGAACCAAATTCATTTGTCATCTGATGCGATGGAAATGATTTTACTTGCAGAGAATGCGTCTGACCTTTGTTTTACATGTCCCCTTAGTCTATGCCAGAACATTTATCACTGTGAACCAGGAGTTCTGAGCTAAAAATGGAGATGTTCAAATATGGAACGTACATCTCTTGAGATGCTTACATTTGCAAGAATTTAGACTAAACAAATGTGACGACGGTGCCTTTTGTCAGAGCCGAGTTACCAGGGGGTTGACATTAAAATCATGTCTTAAAAATTTCTCTTAAAACTTTTCTGCCATGTTGTTTGATTTGATGATGGAGCATCATGAGAAAAGTATAGAGCATGCAGAAATGCATTGATGGATGTAATGGTGGCTTTGTCCTGTGAGAAGGCTCATTTCAAGGGGATTAGCTGCACACAGACACGATCCGCCTTCTGCAACCCTTTGATGCCTAATGATGGGCAGGCGTTTGGATTGATCTGGCACTGTGTGGGCCAGATGAAAGAGGAGGTTTAGACAAGGTTCTGCTGCTTTCCTCTAGAGGTCTCTCGTCTTTCTCCACCCATCCATCCACGTATCAGCTGTGGATCTACCTTTCACTCTTGATTTATAAATGCTGCGCTGGTGTTTAACTGCTCCAAGGTTCCTCTCTTCATTGCATTTACCTCATCTATCATCCATCAACATACCCACTCAGTAAAAGACAAGTCTCTTTAGCTCCTTATTTCATTTAAGCCCATGTTCAAACTCAAATTTCTCTTTTTTTTATTGCTCATCTTACTCTTAAAACCCTCGTCTTTTCATCCTTCCTTTCCTTCCGCTCTGCTTCAATTGTTCTTCCTTCCTAATTTAAATAAAATATCACAGGAATTTCCCTATTCAATTAACCGCTCAGGTCATGTTCAAGCTCTTGGTCCCTGTGCTTACTTGAGCTCCTCTCACCCTCCACTATGCTCTTGATCATGGGCTCTCTGCAGGGAATTATATGCTTCTAATCCATCAATTAATGATATCAGTGCATCGCTTCTCTGCCCCATTAGGGGCTGTGTCATCGTATGACTAAGTATATAACCCCTCTTCTCGCCAGGGCCCTAACTAATATCAAATCCAATCTGATCCTCCTGCTCTCTGCCTCCAGCTTCACACCTCTGCCAGGAAAGGAAGGATGGTTCCAGAGATTTGTCATGCATGTTAAAGTTTTTGAAAGATGAAACCAGATATAGTTTTGCCAAAAAGTGGTTTGAAGAAGTACATGGGAACATTTCCAAGCAATTAATTTGCATCCTACCTTTCTTTAAGCTTTCAAATTATGAAAAATCTATTTAGAATGCTATCCAGATGAATAAACAATCGACTTGACCCACTTGTTACCAGAGTGCAAAATAAATCACATTCGGAAATCAATTTTAAAAAGCCGTAACATGAAACCACACGGAAAGAGGGCACTTTGCCCTTTTGGGTAAAATCAAGATAAATGCTGAAAGTTTCAGAAAAAAAAAGTTAAGGTTTATTTGCTTCAGAAATTAAGTGATATCCATTTGCTGAGCACATGAATGATGGCAATTACCAGTGCAGATGTCTGTTCTACATCCCTGATGATTGCAGGATCACACGGTTGGAAATAATGAGGTCTTGTTTACTAGAGATTACAGGCATAAAGGCTTTGATTCCTGCAAAAGTTGCCCTTGCTGAGCTTCCATGCTACAGCCAAAGGTGAAACTGTGTAAATGGGCTTGTAAAACACTGCAGATAATAAGAAAGCATCACTCAGGCAGAGGAAGAAAAAGATAGCAAGACATGGGATTCATCTGATTGAACAAAGAACCATTTCTTGTGTTATGGTTGTAAAAGATTAATGCGCTGCTGAGTTGAAATAAAATTTATCGAATGTAGTGCGATCCACCGCTGGCGCATCACTGCACGACCACTCAAATCCCACAATCAAACACTCAGCTGTCTGCCATTTAAAAAAAAAAAAAAAAAAAAAAAAAAAATCTAAAACACATAAACTCACCCAGGGGAACGAAACACAAAGTGTTCCATTCACTCCAGAGAAGGGGCCATCAATATTTCAGAGCCTAAGCCCGGCCCGTGGGTGGGTGTGCCAGCCTGGCAGACTGTGTGCTAATTGAAAGGGAAAGGGGTACACTGATTGTACGAGGCCATTCCTTTGAAGTGGGCCTCCTCCATTTTAAATGTTTAACAAGCGCCTGTCTGAGTCTTTCCGGGCCAGAAGTCCATTCTGCCTCTCAATGAAAGCAGAAGCACCTAGGTGAAAACTCAGCATTGTGGTATCAGCAGAAATGGCTTCATTTACAGTATGGCTTTAATTCACAAAGGCAAGTGAAGACTTAAATATAGGAAGATATGATTCATTGTATTGCATCTATAGGGACAGATTAGGTTGATGACAAGTCAGCGCTGTAGATGAGAGGAAAGGGAGGCACTTCCTATTCTGGTAGCAGACCTAAGCAGTGCAGCACCTCTGGGTAAAATCCATCAGTTATGAATGGTATATAGGATCAAATAACAATAAAGTTAAAAGCGCTTAACATGAAGGGAATGCAGTATAGAAAGATTTAGGGGGCGTCTGATATAATGTTATGGTCAGTTTTCAACATCAGCAGTAAATGTGTGCATTACGCAGTGAGCTCAGGAGTGGGACCATTCTGCTTTAATGACATCATTCAGTTCATGACTCCACAGCGTAACCGTACAATAACATTATCCTTTGTAAGGACAATCATTTATCATTCTCTTATGCATTGTCACGAAATGTAGATTTCCATGAAACGGTTATCTAAATGGTTTTCTTCAGACTCTTAATAATAATCCTATCCATTAAATAACTGATTATCTCTTTAACATTAATATCCTAAGAAAATCTAATTTGATGTTTATGTGTTTATGTGTTTTCAAACAATACAATGTAAGATGATGTGATACAAACTACAACAACTTTAGCATGCTGGGCTTTTTTGGGAGACGGGCACCTGTCGTGACTTCTAGTTTTACAGTAATGCTATACATTTCTAGTCTCTATAAATAATAATCTAAATATGAATCTGATCAGATTCTGCTTTCTCTTTGTAGTCTGAGGACTGTAAGCAGGTCAATCATCTGTGTGTAGTGTAAAAGAAACTGAACGCTTTGGTCAAAATGAAATCTTGAAACCACTGACTATCGTTTGAAACAATCTTGGCCCTGATATCTGTTATCTGGATACCCTGTGGCTACATCTGAAGGCCCACAACATTCACAGCTCTGAGGCTAAGTCAGCAGACTATATCTGATGGATTTCCAGAGGTGTTCCACTTACACATCAGATACCCTCCACTCTCCTGCCGAAACTCCCTAAAACATTTGGCTTTTATTTCCAGCTATTGCCACCAAGAGTCTCCAAGTGTCAGTCTCCTACCTTGTGTTGAATGTTAACATTAGATTTTAACCACCTTGTTTGGCTAACTTAGTGGTCTACATATGACTGAATATGGTGGGTCTGATTATCTTATTAATTATTTACACATACAGTTCATAGCTAGATGGTCATAGCTTGAGTAGGAGTAGGCTTTCTTTGTCCCATTATACAGGCACATGAGATAGAATCAGTTTACCAACCAAAGTATGAAAGGCTCTGCAATGATAGGTGGTGATATGCCGATATGCTTTCTTTCAGCTTGTTAGTATTGAGCTTTCCAATTGACCGATTATGCCTATTACTTCTGGGCGCTATGGGGCACTCGCAGAGCAGGAATTCAATCCATTTGAACACTGACATGGAGGATTAGCTTGATTTCTGACTGAATTATCTGGGTGTGTTATTCTATCTTTAAGAAGTTTGGTTTAGTTTTTTCTCATATGTTTGCTTGCATTTTAGGACTACAGTTTCAGTCAGACTAATGCAATACATTTTCTTTCTTTTCATTTCCAAAGTCATGTGAAAATTGTTAGTTCTAACAATCAATCTAATGTCTTTTCAATTTCATTTTAAAAGTCCTGAATAAAGCATATTCAGATTTGCATTAAAACATGTTAAAAATGTTAGACAGAAATAGAAACACCAAAAAAGAGCCTGGTTAAAGCCAAGGGGCTACATCTGGCTTGCTAAACACAAAATAAGCAAAACATGCAGTTCCTCAAATGGCCACTTGGAGCTGGCCCAAAAGATAGTCATTGTCCATTAACTCCCATGCAAGAATTTAACTTTACAGCAGAAATAAATAGGGGTGGGTTAAAAATATTTATTTTATCGATATACATGTGTAGGAACGATTATCGATATATAAATCCAAGTATCGATTTAAAAAAAAAAATAAACAAAAAAATTATCCTGATTATTTATTTTTTTTCCCCCCTTTTTATCACCTAGTGGTCCTACCTAAGTGACAGTCCCGGGGCCTCATTTATAAAGCGTGCTTGCGCACAAAACAGGGCTTGAAAGATGCGCACGCCACCTTCTACGCAAAGGTTGGGATTTAAAAAAAACTAACCGAAAAATGTGTGTATCTTTAAGCCAACCCTTTCCCTCGCGCACGAACATTTTGAAGATATAATATGGGGAACTGGCGACGCAGGCGGTGAGGTAGTGAAATTAAGCCAGATTCATGTCATACTTTTAATGTCATCACATATCAGACTTATAATATAATAGTGCTGATCGTGTCCCTCTGTGTTTGAAGCACAGCGTCAGCGCTTGGTTCGCTCTGGTGCTGCTGGTGCTGCAGGTGCTGCAGCCGCGGTGCAGGACACGCCGTGCTGGGAACCTCCTCGTCACCCACCGCTTCCAACTGGAGAGTGACTGAAGACGTAGCAAATGAGTGCCGGGCCACTTTACGGAGCCCCTAAAGGGACTCAGATTTTTTTTATATAAATAATGAGTTTTACGCGCGCGTGAAACCTTTACGCACGCGCGTAAAGCCTAAATTATGGTTCCGCGTTAAAACGACGCAGAGTCTACGCCGTAGGCTCTGCGTTGGTGTAACGCGGAACCATAAATCAGCCTTAAAGGTTTCACGCGCGCACGTAAAACTCATTATTTTTATATATATATATATATATATATATATATATATATATATATATATATATATATAAAAAAATCAGTTTCCCTTTAGGGGCTCCGTACCTCTTGGCCTCCACCTTCAAATCACACCACTTCTTTTTATTTCTGCATCATCTGTCCGTGGCACTCACGGCGTTTAGCGCAGCAACGACATGCTGCCACTCACTCGCTTTAATTTATACTATTTATATACTATTTATACTTTTACTGTGACCAACCAATAATGTGGTTCTCCTGGCCTCCACCTCATCCACAACATCTCGATCTCAGTCTCCGTGAAATTTAGTGGCACGGTTGCTCGACACGTCTCATCCATCCTGACGCACAGCAGAAACAGGCTGCAGGAAGCCGCTGCGCATGCTCAGCAGGCTCATTTATATGCAAATACAATCATCATGTAGTTTGCATTGGCCATTCATGGTAGAAAGTGGGCGTGTAGAGGGCGGGATATGAGGCGAATTCACGTGCGCAACCTTCCAGGTGGCCTGTGATTTTATAAAGCGAACATTGCGTGCAAGTGTGCTTTCACACGGTTTTATAAATCCGAATGTTTTTGTGCGCATGCCATTTTCGGCTTTTGGGTGCACTTTTAGTATGGATCCTACAGACTCTTTTATAAATGAGGCCCCTGGGCATTGCTTCCTCTACCAACCCCAGGAGGCCCTACACTGAGCTCAAGTCTCCCTACTTGAGGAGTGAGCAGGCTGCTACTTTTCACCAGTCAGTGTGGGGCGCTACCGTGCCCCTTTTTTTTTTTTTGACAATCCCTTCCATTGCCAAAGCAAAATTGCTATTGTAACTAGAATATATCGAATCGTATCGACTTGGGACCTAGTGTATTGGTATCGTATCGGGAGATCAGTGAGGATACCCAGCTCTAGAAATAAACATAGGCTACTGTCTACTGTCTGGTACGAAACAAAAGGTTTTTGGTCTCCAATTCTTCTCAGATCCATCACTATATAAGTGGTAAATTTTAAGTACCTCACTAAATAAAACAATAGAAGCCACAAATTCAAGCACTTTTACTGGCGTCATTTCTTAATTTTATTTTTTTGATTGCTGGTAAAGGGCCTTGGCCATGGCTGTACTCTGTAACTACCAGAGGCTACTCCTGCCCAGCCACTTTGCCAAATCTGGGCTTGCCTCGGTCTATCAATTCATAGCCCTGCATAGCTCAGTCAAAGCTCTGGTAGTGCTAATTTTTGCTCTCAGTCTAACTTGTAAGTATTTCAATACCAACTTCTGAAGTGAAGGTGGATGGAGCGATTTTGATCAGAAAAGATGTACGTTCATGTCAGTGATGCTCATTGGTTAGCCTGAACTAAGCTAAAATAGCTAGCTTTTAATACTTGAGGTAAGGTGGGCATGTTTCAACTCATTACCAAACCTGTTTAATTCCAACCAATTTACCAATTTCTGCATTGTCCAGTGTTTTGGCGGAGTCAGCTCCTGACATCACCCATAGACCTGATAAATGGGCTTCAAAATAATTCAACAGAAACAGAGATCTATAAATATAGGGGTTATATCCAAGCTGAGAGAACTGCATGATCTCTTACCACTGTTGCTATGAGAACCTGTATACATTTACTTCCTGTTTACACATCACGGATTAACTTTGTGGGGAGTCAAAATTGCCAAAGTTAGAGAGCTATTCCCCAATTGAGAGAAACAAAAGGGAATAGAGTAGGCAGACACTTGTTGGACTGATTTTCTGCAGAACCATGGCAATAGAACTGAAGAATACCACCAACACCTGCTTCATTATTCACCAGATCTTAGCCAAAAACAGGGGGAATGCGTTTCTGCCTCAGTTAATCATCACTGGGCCGAATCAATCCCTCTCCTGTTGGCATGCTCACAATATAAAATCTAAGTTGCATGTTTTAACTATGTGGTCCTTAAATAGGCGAGCTTTATAAAGATACTGCATTAGCTATCCCTCTGAGACCAATCACTGAACTAGGAATTCATCTTCTTCCTCTTTCCCCTTCCGTCTCTGTCTTTTCCATTTTCCTAATTTATCATCTGCTTTTTTATACTATTCTTTGGCTTCCATTGTCCACCATGACTTTTATCATCTTATTTCATTACAGCTTTCCATTTTCCTTCCTCTTCTACTCTTACTAACCTTTTAAGAGACGTCTGTTTTTGGGGATGTTGGGGACAGGCAAGGAACATTTAGTGCTGTTATGATGCAAGATGCAAGTTAATGAAGTAGGTATTTGGGTAGAGGAGAAACAGAGACGTAAGAAGGGATGCATACGTTTTTTTTTTTTTTTGTTTTTTTTTTTTCTATCCACCAACACTGGTAGTCGGCTGCATTTCCAGAAACTGTAGAAAGTGTAGTCTTTTGAGGCTCTTTTTGAAGTTGAGCCCGAGGATTACCATGGTTGCTTCCTCAGCAGTGGCAAACCTGTGTCTGATTCCCGAGACTGCAGGAGAAGCAGGGGGGGAGAGGAGGCAGGGCGCTGAGAGAAGATGAGAGGAGTAAAGTTAAAGCCCCTGGGAAATGGCAAAAACATGCATCTGAAAGCAACCACTGTGAGATGACAAAAGGGAGAGAAAGATACAGAGAAAGGAGGGCGTGGGCGTGGATGTGCTTCTACATTCCTCCAAAGAGAAGATTCATGAGTCACTAATTACTGACAAGCTTGTTCATTATTTAAAACCCATCACCAACAGCGTCAGATAAGCATGTTCCCATCCAGTACTCTGATACACATGTCATTTAATGTCACCACCCTATGACATGTGAAATGGGCTAACAAAGAAGAAAAAGGAGTTATACCAACAGGATATTGGTCAGGATTAGGTCAGATACTCACATCCCTTTGGTTGCTTGTACTGGATGTAAAAAGTAAAGCGGTTTTTGGTCAGTCAGATTTCTGTTGTTACAAGTTGGCAGAATTGGCAAAAACGATGTGCTCACGAGAGTAATGCATTTGCCTTTACTATAAAAGGAGTCATCAACATTTCATTTGCTTGTTGGAGTTGAAGATTGTATTTTCAAACTTGGCATTAACAGGTACAATATACAGTATATTTGGATAAAAAAAAGATTCATCCAGTCCTAACAATTAAATAAATAAAAGCCCTTTTTATTAATGTTTAACCAAGGTGGCAAGTTTTTATTAGCTTGATTGAAGTGTAATCTCTGATTTGTTTGGAAAAGTCAATCGACACAATTTTCAAACTCTCAGGTTCGCCATCTTTACAAATCTTGGCCAAACAATCGGCACCTAATGGATATGTTGCCTGTTAGAACACTTATTGTTCATGAAGCTGGTGAAGTTAATAAGATACTTTAAAGTACCTGCAGGCATTTGTTTCCCGCATTTCATAGTGGCATTGATAAATAACAGCTGATGGCAGTGTGGGTGTAGTGTAAAGCTGAAGTCAAGAAACTCCTCCAAAATAACTACTCATGAAGTTGTTCTGCTGTGGAGCCATATTTGCATAAACCTTTATGGAACACAATCAGGAGAAACCCACTCCTGGATCCTAAGCCACACTTCAGGGTCAGATATTGAAAATATCTAAGAACTCCAGTTGTCAAGCACAGTGGTGGATCGGTCATGGTTTGGGATTTTGTTACAAGCCATTTCGTGAGGAACATTTTACTGATGGACATAATATATTCATCCAAACATTCTTATATCTACTTTATACACAGTATGCAGTGTGTTTTTCTATATGTCACACAATGATGAGTGTGTCCTAGTAAATCAGGAGGTCAGCATTTTGTTTGATGACTTCAAAACATGAAGGGATGAGGGATCAAACTACTGATGGTCTGAAAAATGACCACTATTTATCTGAGTCAGGGTTGGCCTGTAGTGATGAATGGTGTTGAGTCATATGCTTCTATCTCTCTGTTATTTAAAAAATCTAAAATTTTGAGAAGGGGCACTGCTCTATAGATGACAAACGGGACACTAACAAAGTCCTGATGCAGCAAGCCAGACTACTTTAGCAAGTTGTACAGACTGCATGTTAATACAGCGGTTAAACAGGGGTTTTGTATCAATTTCATCAAGCAAATGTTGCTTTATCTTCCTAACCAACGATTCAAGAACAGAGGTATAAAATAGGAGGCCAGAGGAGGTTGGGATTAAAAGAACATGTGACACTGAGGAAGCGTTGGAAAACATGTAAGGTTTCTGAGATGGATTGAAGTTGTCCACATGCAGAACATCCATGGGCATAACACAAAAGACAGCATAATGTGCTGGAGGAGTCCATGTGTGACAGAATGTAGAGGAGCCAAGAAAAAAGGACAACAGAGGGAAGATGGTGCATGTATAGAATTGCTGTGAACTAGAAGGAGATGGGGAGGATGTTAGGAAAAAGAGAAGAGTTTTCGTTTATTGTGTTCTCCTCGATAACATCAGTTGATTTTATTAGGAGACGTCTGCTAATATCTGCTCTGTCACCTTAATTTACATTCCTCGCTGCATCTGCAACATGGCAGCAGAGCTAATGAATTCAACTGCGAATGAAAGAGTGAGAGGTGGCGTGGAACGAGAGAAAGAGAGAGAGTGTCATCCTGAGAGAAGAGCATATTACATACTGAAGCAACTCCTCCAGCCGCTGACTTGAAAATGAGTCACAGTACTCTGCTCGACTAATAAAATCTACAGCATGTGTTAGACTGTTTCTCCTTGTTTAACACCAAGGCAGAATGTGTTGGGTCATAACAATGAGGTGGTAAAGATGTTTTAAATATACTTCCCCTGTGGAGCTCACAAGGTTTGTTTCCCTTACACACCAGCAGAGGGGGATAATGATACACTGAAGAGGCAGAACAAGGATCATTTTTATTCCAGGAAGACCTCAGAGAAAAACACTATTTGAATTTAAGTAAAAGAACAAACATTTGCCCTTTGTGTTCTTCAAGCCTCTGCACTTATGACTTACAATGTTTCATTTAGTGGTGTTTATTAGACTTGTTTGTTTCGCCGGCATTAGTTGCTCCTTTGACATTGAGCTTGACTGAGAGGGTTTATTAGTCATTAAGCCAGCAAGATATGGAGAGAAGGAGCAACGTCTTTTCAACTTAAGGCTTTTCAGAGGTGAGCCCGAGTGCAGTTAATCCCCCAAAAATCCCGCCTCATATCCAGGCTCCTCCAAACCCTCTCCCTGACTTTTCTCTCAGTGGGCTAAGCGTGCGGCGTGTCTGTGTGAGAAAAGTGTGTATTGATTGGTGTGTATTTGCTGAGCAATGGGAGAGCATAGCACCAAGAACAGATGAGTCGGCTTCAAGCAAAGAATTGCTGATGTGAAGGATCATGTGCTGTTCGTACTCGTGATGTGTCCATTTAGGTAGTCAGCAGTGATGCTCTCCGTCTGGTGTCTGTGTTTAAGCTCCTTCCTCTGTTGAATTCTATGTGATGAAAAACAACAAAAAGTCATCACACCAGAAGTTGCAAAAGTGAAATGAGCACAGAGTTCGGCTGTTCTTTTTAGAGTCCTTAAAACACGCATGGTTAAAACTGGCTTTTTTATTGATTTAATTAAATAAAATGATGCTGAAACATCTTGCTGTAAATATAATTGATTGATTGATTATTTCTACCACTTTCTCTCATAATGTTTGCGTAAGTATTCAGATTAATTATCTTTGGACCTTGATTCGTCAACAAAACTAAGCGTGTGCAGTGTTTTCCCAAGTGTTCCTTTTACTACCACGAAATAATCCAGTGATTAAAATTTCGATACAAGGCAAGTAAAACCTACGCTTTCTCCATTGATATGAACGAGGGAGACTGCTGCTGTTTTGTCCAGCCGGATATTCTGCCTGGAAGTAGCAACGGAGAATGATCTTTTTATTGTTAGCCTTCTGATTGGTCCCTGACTGACCAACGTTCATAATCCAGGAAACAAGGGGAGGGTCCACCTGCATCGCCGTCAGTTTACTACCCAACTGAGCAGGCCGAATGGTGTTGAACGCAGTGGAGAAGTCCATGAACATGATTCTCAGTGCTACCCAGTCTGGGTATATATAATTCCTGAGTCAAGTATGAGGCCATCTATACAATAATTCTTGAGTCAAATATGAGGCCATCTAACAGCCGAAAAAGAAATGAATGAAGGTGAAGCAGGGGCCTGGTCCAACTTCGGGCCTTGACCCAATTGAAACACTACGGTAGGACTGAATAAGTTGTGCATAAATACATACCTGCAAACTTTAAACTAAAGTAATGCCAAAAATTATCCATAATGATGTGATAATGTACAGAAAATAACTCCTTTTAGAATCAGAAAAAGCTTTATTGCCAGGTCAGACATAAATCAGACGAGAGAACTTGACTCCGGTTTAAACCGATGGCACCATTAATACGGACGCCATTTTAAAGGTCTTACCAACCGTTAGTCTGAGGTATAAGCAGTGTTGTGCAAGTTTTCATGAACTAGTTCAAAGTTCAGTTCACATAGTTTAAAAATTAATAGTTCACATTCATATTTCACCATTTTCACTTTGAACTAGTTCAAATTCGGTTATTTTCAATATTTTTAAGTGAGAAGTACAAATGGAACGCCACCCTATCCTAAAACTGTTCACTGTATACAATCATGTATTGACCTAGTGGCTTCTCAACTTTGCTCAGAGGCTGTAAATCTCCAACAATGTGGTCCATTATCAATGTGTCTTCCTGTTGCTGGGATGAATTTCTTTGATTGTCAAGGACTTGCAGATATTTTCTCACACTGGACAGATGCTTTAACTCCACATGACGTTTCAAATTTGAAGTTGACGATGCAGACGCTCGGACTTGTTTTCTCAGCGCAGGTGGACATAATTTGCAGGAGGCATCATCTGACGGCTTGCTGACTCTGCGTCCGCAACGTCTCTCTCTTCACTGGTCATTCGTAAAGACTCAGCGGGCTCGGACCATCGTTGCCATGGAGCTGGTGCTGGTTGTTATGCTGGTGTGTGCGCTGCATCATGGATAATATAGTGTGAAGTCGTCATCTTGAGTATTTTAAATGTGTGCGCCGCCCGCTGGTGAAATGTATTCGATAATAATTGGACCTAAACAGTGAAGCTGAAACTCACATAATGTGAACAGTTCAAATTCCAGTTCTATGTTGCGTTCAGTTCAACATTCTCACAGAAATGAACGTGTTCATTTGAACTTGTTCATGCACAACACTGGGTATAAGATTGTGAATGAAGCTCAAACACAAGGCAGTACTATGTGAAGACATCTGAAGAGAAACCTGTGTGTCTTTGGCAAGGTTCTGGGGCTGGAGGAAACGAGTGGGTGGACTGGAGGCTGTAAAGACTGACCCAGTTACGTTGGACTAGTACTTGGATTCCAAGGAGTGAAGAAAAAAACTTTTTACAAGGCTTTGGAAGAACTTGGTTTGCCAATTTGAATCAGTACTGTAGAGCTCAATTACTAAATTACTGCCCACGAGTTATTTGAAAGACTATTAAGGTTTTTCAAGCTAGTCACATCACCTAGAGATTATGGTGGAGTTAACAAAAACACGCCTGCAGATTCAGATTTTGTATCTGCTGGGTTCATAATTGCAGTCATGTTTTTAAACAGGTTAAAGAGCAGGATAAAACAAAGGAGTCGGACTTAGGAGACTCCACAGATATACGGAGGAATTGGTTTGTAAAGTACGGAAAAATCTCAAATAATCAAGAATGTCTTTTATGTAGCGAAATCAATGGAAAACTAATACATTTACTGAATAAAGGCTGCTCAGAAATGGTATTGGCAGAAGACAGTTAGGTGGATGCTTAAAAGACAACAAAAGACAGGAAAATGAGAAGAAAAAGTCTAACACATATGACTCACTGGGCCTTATAATCCACGGTGGTGAATGAGCAGCAAGTGGGTCTGATGCGCACCTGGATCCACTTCTGTAATTAATCAGCGAGAGAGGACGGAAAAAGCTGAAGGAGAGAAAACAGGGCCGGCTTGGAGAGCCCAGACGCAGGGACCGTGACGGGGCCTTTAATTGAATCAGCGGATTGTATTTTTTTATAGAAGTAACTGATATTGAGAAAGAATGTATATGTCACTGGACCTTTTTTTTTTTTTGACAACAGCTTTTCTCAGTAAAGGAAAAAGGGTGAAGTTTTCTAAATATAAGCCTTCAAATCCCTCTCTTTCATAGTTTTTTAAAACTAAGTAAATAAAAGTCATCCATGTAACACAAATAGTTTTTATATTTTAGCACACAAACAGAATATTATTAGCTGTTAACAGTTAATACACAGGTCATGAATGGCACTCTGGCACAAATTCCAGTTTCTAAAAATGTATGTGGCTTATACTTTATACAAATATAATTATATGAATACGATGATATGAATACCTTGAATTAAAGAAGCCATCTTTTCACATCCTTTAACCTTTCTGTCCACAACCAGCAAAAATAGCTACCATATTAGTCATCAAATCACAGATTACAGTAAAATAAATTAAACCAACTTGTTAAATCCTGTGAAACCAGGTTAATCAGACCTCCTTCTAGATGGTAGTTTCCTGCAGATTATCCTTAGGCATGGTGATTGTAATGCCATCTGATTTCACACTTTATGTCAGTATGAGTGGCAGTTTTCAAGGCAGCAATTAAAAGTATATAAACCACAATTCTCAGCTGTGAAGAGGCAGGTAACAATGTGTGACCTTTATGACTTCTGGAAGTGAACCCAAGTCTGATGCCGAGCCAGCACCAAACACAAGCAGACTGATTCTGCTTCACGAGAAACAAAACAAGCGGTATTGCCCAAGATCTATCTTTAAAAAGTTGACATTCTTCATATAATGTTTTCAGTCAAACTATACTTAGCATTAACACCAAGGTAAAACACATTCCTTCATTTCCACCCTACATCCCCCTCTAGCTGATATTTTATCTTTTTTTTTCTTCACAAGTTAGTTTTAAAATTCAAGCTGATGCAGACAGAAGTATGAGCTGAAGTACTAGACACGTCATGGAGTCCAGAAGAACCAACAGGTGGGATAACCCATCGTCGCATAAAACTTTACATCTGTATTTGTTAGGACAGATTAATGAAAAAGAAGTGCTGAATTTATATGCATGATCAACTGAACAATTGCTCATATCTTTAAAAATTAGCAATTTACATTTCCAACTGTAGGTAACAGAAATAAACCTGTGCAAATAACTAAACAAAAAACCTTGTATTGAACATGTAGGGGCCAAATAATAAAATAATAAATATTGAGATCTTTGTAACTTCTTCATGGTGTCGCAGATTTGAGGTATGCAATGAGGTCCTGGCGCTCTCCCTTCTTTTTGATGCCAGCGAAGATCATTTTGGTACCAGGAATGTACTTCTTGGGGTTCTCCAGTTACTCCATCAGGGTGTTTTCACCCCATACGATACCGTTGCTCTTGTTGGCATCCATGTAGGAGTAGCCCAGTAGGTTGGGGCCCACCTTGTGTTTGCCCCCCGCCTCGACTGTGTGGCACTGCGCACACTTCTGGACGAAAACGTTATTTCCCTTGGCAGCGTCTCCCATGATCACCTCTGTGTACCGGGTTAAAATCTCTGTCGTGGGTTCGAGCTGCTCTCTGCGGGGATGACCGGCTGCTTGTTATTACACTAGTCTATTTTTCTACCTGGCTTGAAAGTGACACAAAATAAATAGCAGAGGGAAATGTGCAATGCAAAGACAAGGTAACAAGCAGGTTAATCACATTTCTTCCTGTTTGCGTTTTCCTGATGGGTGATTATACATTTATAGGGAGGTGCAAGTCAAGTGGTTAAGATGTAGCGTTTCCTGCTGCAGTGGGCACACGTTGTTGGTTCAATGTAAAACCAAAACCATAGGCACTCCACATTACATACATATACAACACAGCACAATGAGTAGAGTATATTCTACTATACACAAACTATTACGCACTCTCTTATGGTAACAAGAGTTTGTCTGGGTAGCATGGATGTACCTCATAAAGTGGCAGTTATGAGAAGGCATCACCCTGCAACAGAAAACCTTAGTACGCCCAAAAAAAGGTCCGGCATAATTTTTAAAACAGAAAAAGAAATAATGATGCTGACTTTGGGTCTTTGTGATCTGAGCTCCATAAGTTCGATCACAGATGTGAGAGTAGTATTGATCCTTAGCTTAGAAAAAGAGATGTAAAGCTGACCTTCTCAACTCATACTGGCAAGCTACCCCTGCAGTAACGGCAGCAGTTTGCAGTACTATATGATTTATTTTCTTTACATTGCATCAATTGTTCCTGCATTCCTTGAGTCACATCTTTCACCTGGTTTAACTTGTCAGGCCTTGACACAAATTCATTAATGTCATGACCTTTAATGTCCACCGGGTACTTTGGCGTTACATTTAAGCTTTTTGAATAAGTGATAAAAGCATGACACCAGTACCTGGATATCAGTCATAAAGCGTGTGCGTGTGCGTGTGCGTGTGCGTGTGCGTGTGTGTGTGTGTGTGTGTGAACATGTGGGGAGAGCAACAGGACAATTTGCATTATGTAGATCTCTAATCCAGGCAGCTACATTCTGTATTTACTTCAAACAGAAAGACACAAGTTTGAAGACCGTCATATAAGAATTCTGTTTATTTGCCCCAGGAAAAAAAGATACTGTACTAAGAGTCCTTGTAAACAACAAAATTCAACAACAGTTAAGTGGCTAAAGCCACAATGGCATGACGGCCACATTTGTAGCAAATGCTTAAGTTGGAGAAACAAAAAAATACATGCCCACCTAATACTGCATTATCTTTAAATCATCTCTTTTACCAAAGGTGAACCTTACATTATCAGTGGGTTTGTCATTAGAAAGTGCATGGTACATAATCCTGATAACTGCGATAAGATCAATAACATTGCCATGAAATACAGCTTGATCATGTAGGAGTGTGGTTTTGATTCTCCATGTGTGGGATTGGAAAGCCAATGAATCTGGTGTGCAGCCGCAGGATATTAATTAGAACTTATATAACAGAGACATGTACTTGGGGCACCGCTCCTTAGGAAATAGGCTGAACAATTCCTCTTTTTCAACCCACAAAGGCAGCTAGGGCAGTTTGAAATAATACCACTGTAGTGGAGACAATAGAAAAGCGTATGACTAAAATAGACAGGAATTACTTGGTAGTATCACTTCTTAGGATGGGTAGCTGTGTAAAAAAATAAAATTGAAAAAGGGGATCGTTTAATTAATCAAATACAATATTTCTATTTACTCTGGGGGGAAAAAAAAAAAAAAAGTTTTACGCAGAAGGAAAATAGCCAAAAATGGTGAAACCAGCCACAGCGCGAGGCGTTTAAGTCGATATGCTCACTCGGCTACAGTGGTTGCAGTTCAGCACAAATTCACATCAGTGCACTCCAAAGTTGCTATGGGAGGTTGTAAACAGTGAACTTGGTCCATAGAGGGGCAGCAGAGTATGATGAATGTATTGGCACAGCCAACTCTGTGTTGCTCTTGTTCTTTCCAGTCATTCGGAACATCAAGTGTTTTGCTGGTGTTTCCTGTGACTTTGCTCCAGTAGATGTAGGTGTTTGCTGCCGGCAAGCCTCCGAAGGAATTCCCAACAGCAGGGTTAGACTGTGGCAGCCCACGTTCCCTTTAGGTTTTTCTTTTCTCTGAGTTTAATACGTCTTAATGGAAAAAAATACATACACATTTGTCAACCATGCCAGGGATTAGATTAACTTTTTCTTTTGGCCCACTTTCCACAGCTGTTGATGTCAAATTCTACAAGTAACACAAATTTAGATTTTCTTTGGATGTCTTCATGTATTTGAGTGAAAGAGTGAAGTCTGTTTAACTTTTTAATGTCAGTAGAATAAGTAATGGAACTTTGAGGTTTCTCCGCTTCTTCACATAACACAGCAATTTTTGTTTCTAATCACTTAATTCCTGATATGTATTCATTACTGAGACATACTCATCAGCCACTAACGTATAATGATTTTCTCAACATTTTTGCAATAGACCTCAACATGTCACGTTCTTCCAAACATGTCTGAAGCAGAATTGAATTCAAAATTTGAAAGTGCACAGCACATGCCACAGTAACAGAGGTTACAGCTGGATGCTCAGGGAATACGCTGCTTTTTGCTGTTGTACATTACAGATTGTCATCTCTGTCATTCTTTGTATAAATACATATTTTTCTCTATATTCCTGTGTAAATAGAACAAGAAAATGGTCAAATGTAAACTGAGTCAATTGTAGTTAATAGATTATTGTTATTTGTTCAATCAGAACTCAAACCCAGTAGTGGTTCGGGCAAAGTTAATCAGTATGACAGGGTCAATTCCAACCTGGAGGGTGGCGTTTTAGAGGGGATAGTTAAGCATAAATGTGTGGCTTTAAATCATTTTACTCAACATAAAGATGGTATAACCCAGAAAAAAGTCACAGGCCATTCTACCCAACTCCACTCACGCTCTTTTTCCAGATTTTAAGCTACTACCATGTGATCGCAGATATGCTTTGCCAAGGTGCTGGACTAACAGGTTTTAAAATGTATTTGTGCCTGCTATCACTGTAATTGTTAAATGCACTTTGTGACAGGTCACTGTGTGATTCTGTGTGTGTGGATGAATTTAATTGTCAGTATTGCTGACTGTTCAACAAATTGCCCATCTGGGATAAGTTTACCATACCCGATTTCCAACAACATGACTCTTAAACTTCATTGTTACTCTGTTGGGAAGAGGAGCAAAAAGAGGGTTAATTATAGCTCATTGACCAGAAAATGAAGATTACTCTATTAATTACTCAGTTGTAATTACCAGCTTGGGAAACCAACACACCTCATACCTTAATGCAAAGAGACAAGGCCCAGACAAAAGAGGAGGAAAAAAGTTAGGATAAACTAAAAGGGGAAAAAACAAAGCAAAGCAAAAACCAAAAAAGTGAAAGCAAATCCAAACACAAAGTGGCAACTCTTCTTGTTGACACGAATGGTTAAAATCAATTACATTTCATATTAAAAATAGAAACTTTAAACCTCAATTATCATAAATTACTGATTTTACTATAGCTTTTTTTTTAAAAAGATGTTCTGGCACTAGTGGCCTTTATTGACACAGTAGGTCAGGGGTATTCAAATAGATTCGGCCGGGGGCCACATCTGCAAAAGGACTGTATGGAGAGGGCCGCACAATTTGAAAATGTGGGGGTTTTCAAAATGTATTTTGCACTCAAAGACGAAGACTTATGTAAATATAATATGTAAATATAATACATTTGTATTATACATTTGAATATATCTAGTTTACATATGAATTATGTATTAATTGTCTCCAGATTTAGTAATTGTGAATGTTAGATATAATATTCAGATAAAGAAATATTATTTTGAATGCAAGTTCATTTTGAAACCATGCATTGTGCAAACTTAATGAAATTGAAATTGACCTACTTTTAATAAAACACGCCATAATGACAAAGCACCACTTTCCACCAAGATTTCCTTATTTGAATATTATATTAAGCATTGAGCACAAGCATTTTAGTCCATAGTAGCCAGTTTGATGTTATAAATAAGCAACCAAAATATTAACCATAAGCTCCTTTATTAATGACACATCTGTGCATTATATCGGCAAAACAAAACAATCATGAATTATAGGAGGCTTAGAAGTTCCATCTGAAATGCAAAGTCCTCACTTATTCAAATGAAAAAAATGTCAGGCCAATCCTAGAAGCCTAATGATGTAAACAAGTCCTCTATACAACGGAGGTTAATAATAATGTGACAAACATTAACACTGTGCAACACTGGCAAAAAATCTGAAGTAAAAAACATCTCCAACAGAGATTAACATGTACAAACACTATGCATCATTAACCAACTAAAAAAAGGCTACCAAGCATCTTAAACTTAAATGCGATATGCATTCTCTGCACACATTACAAATAAAAATCGCACCTTGTGTGAACGCATTCCTGGCATGTCTGTCTGCCTGTGTGTCTGCCTGCATCTGTTAGCTGTTATTAACTGTTCGGTTTTTTCCCCACTTATTCCACCGAAAGTGTTTTTTTTGCTATTTGCGGCCGAACATTCGGTGCATCACTATTATTAAAAAAAAAAAAAAAATTCAACAAACACCCCCTTTTTTGAATTATGACCAGGGGCCACATAAAAGCTCCTGGCGGGCCGCAGGTGGCCCGCGGGCCGCCGATTGAATAGCCCTGCAGTAGGTGGACAGGAAACGGGTAGAGGGAGAGGGGGAAGACGGGCAGCAAAGAGCTACAGGCCAGGACTCAAACCTGCGCTGCCTGCATGAGGGCAATAATACCTTCATTTTATCTTGATGTATCCCAGACGCACGTCATGACAATAATGCATGTTAACCCCATACACCTGTTAAAACAGTGTGGTGATCTATTTGTTTCATTATCCACACATTATGGGAATGGGTGCTTTTTATTTTATAGAAGTGGCAATGTTTTATTTTGAAAGTTAGTAAAAGGAAGTAAGTGTATGTTTTGATTAGGCTTTCTTTCTATAGATAAGTGCTGTGAAACGTTGTGTATGCATACTGAGGTGCAGGATTTTAGACAATAACACCTTTAAAAATTACCACTCGGTAACTTATGTACCACGCAAGACTGATAATACGACAGCTAGTGATCTTCATTAGCAGCCAATTTTGTATGTTTTGTAGGCAAATAACATAGACTGTGTAAAACAATGGACGAAGCATTAGGTCACATAACCCAGTGGTTTCTGAAGAATGGTTTTGAATCTTGTCTTTCCTCATGCGGAGCGCAGCCGTGTTGCTAAAGAAACCGATTGGGACACACCTAATACATGTCAATCAGAGCTAGCTTTGCTCCCAGCTCCTTTAGCTGAGCCCCTCCGAAATATCTGCAGAGCTGCCGGTAGATATCTACAGCAAAATATACCGCTGACTGGCGAAATAAAAAATGATCATGTTTTTCGGCAACATTGACTTCATACAAACAGGTGGTTGCTTCTCTAAGAGCTCTAAGATCAGTAAGTTATAACGGTTAGCCATTAGCTGCGCCGACTGTCGATCAATCATATTAGAAATAAATGTAATGCTCTTTATAAATTGTCCTAGCGTGGTACAAAACAATTCATCCCCCTCAGGAGTTGTCATGAGTGTGAGACCAAAAAGTTTTTTTGAACCTGTAATCTGTAAATATGTTTATTTCTGCTCTAAAGTTAGCTTTTGCATATAGCCTCTAGCAGCTAGTCTAAAAAAACTAATGAATCTTAGTTCATGAGCCTCAACCCAGAATCTTGATAGTTGGTGATTGGCTAATAATAACAATCCACTTGCGTTTGTGACAGAAAGGAAGGGCTAAGATAAGCCAAAGGGGACACACGTTATGCAACTTGGTTCTGCCGGCCACACAACTATTGAGACCACCCCCATTTTTGGTACAACATTGGTAATAAGTTTCTTTATGATGTAAAGTTGGACATTTGAATATTGGGCTCAATGGAGATTGACTTGTTTCTGGAGCCAATGGTCAACCAAGGAGCTGCAACTGTTTTTTACTTCTGTTAAGCAAGCTGGATGTGTGCCCCTGTACAAAGGGAAAAATATTAAATTTGTAGACATTTTGGAAGGAAAAGCAAAATACTAAAAAAGTTACTGGCACATCCAGAAGCATGGAGAATGCCCTTGATTCTTGCAGCCATACATGTTTGCTCTTTATCAGGCCCTTCCCTGGAGAGTGTGACCATATGTGAAAATTCTACCTCACCAGGAGGAATCATTCTCATCACACTGAAAAATGAGTATTCTGTGCAATGAAAAACTACAACATATGTTTAATGCTTTTATTTGAGCCTCCAGCCATGTCTAAGATGATCACTTCTTATATTAACTCTGTAGATCAGTCAGAAAACACAGAAAAGCATAATATGGACACAGATTGATGAGGCCATAAATGTTGTGTCTCATGTCTGAAGAGGATTTTAAAGCAGTTATCAGGTACACTACGGAGCTGAAGCCACCCAAGCTGCTAATGGGAAGTGGTCTGTTCTCCAATTTCTTTCATTTACATCTCTTCTATTTAATAGAGTAGTACAGCTGATGTACCCCAAGGCTAAAGAAAGGTGTGGTGCAAGACTGAACAAAGTCACTGTCTTAATTATAATTAACAGTCACTATGCATCCCTCGTAGTTCAGACGATGTTAGGTGGTGACAAAGCTTGCAAGTCCTCACCTCCTGCCAGGTGTAGCTGCTATACACCTGAGGTAACCACATTCTTTCACACATGAGATTTCCAAATAATGGTGACAGCAAGAAACAGGAAGGATGGGGTTGAGAACACAGCTGTGTCGGAGATTATGTGTTTACCTGTACCCAGCTGTCATCAGTAATCAGGCTCCGCTGTGGTCTTATAATGGGCTTGATATACCTGTGCTCTTACAGAGTCTGGCAGCTTGTCCAATGTTACAGACAAGCAGCGTAGGAGGCGGATGGACACCCATGCTGCTTTGCAATCTGAGCAGGATTTCCATCTGACCGTGCATGTTAACCCAGGATTACTTAACATCGTCTTGGTCATGTTTTGATTTTGAAGAGACATGAAGCAAAGGAAAAGAAAAATCCATATTTCTGCAGCCGAGGAAGGACAAACTGGTGATCAGAAGTAGTTTGCAATGAGCTTTAGCCATTATTTTTGAAATATACACAGGGTAGTGTTATGTGCTGTGTATGTTTGCTTGCTACTGTGCAAGAAATCAGGAGAAAACAACTTTTTCTACTGAAAGAAAGACATCATATACATGTTCAAGTAGAATAAATTTAAGTACAGTGATGACTGGCACAAGCAGGCCTGCGTGGTGTTTTTGCTTCACTTTGAACTTCGGCAGTGCCAGCAGGCCGTTTTTATATTATTTGTCTGCCGAAAGCGCAGAGCAAACACTTAAGTATCATTTTGTTCTTTAGTTTTATTAATATAAAGTGCAGTATTCCTGCCAATTCACAGTTCATTTCAAAAGATTAAACTCTGAATTTTACTAAATGCCAAGAGAGAGCTGCATCCCACACTAAAATGTAAAAATATTCCGTTAATTTCATTAGAGGTCCTAGTTTTTCCCTCTTAAACAACTTGGAGGATATTGTACTCTCAAGAGCTAAAATTAAGTTTTCACATTCCGCAAGCACTTGACCCAAAACTCCACCTGGACCTTGTGATGTTGTCATCATTAACCTTTCAAAGATAAAATAAGTGTAGGAGTATTGTATCATACTGGAGGAAAAGCATCCCTCATTCATTTACATTTAAATAACAAGCACTTTATATCCAAAATCTTACTATAGTAAAGATACTTTAAACTTAAACATCAGTTAATTATGTCTATTTTTCTTTTCTTAAATTTACTTACAATTACAGTGGTGTGAAATCTGTTGGACATTAGAAAAGATGTTTAAAAAATGTCCACAGATATTAGTTATTAGATGATAAACCGTATGGATAAAATGAATAATTGTGGCCACTTGATGTACGAGCAATCAGTTACTTAACAGATGTAAATCTCTATAGAAACTTGGTCTATTCGTGAACGCTTGAATGGAGCAATAGCTGAAGAACTGAACACCGGCTCTCACCTTTTGCAAGCAACAAATACCACGTAAAAATGCATATTAAATGAAAATGTATTAACCTGTGAACTTTATGAATAAAAAATGTATTAAACAGACCATGCAGTATAGTGCTCTCACTCTACTAAGTTAACAATCATGACTTCATCTTTGAATTAATATTTTTCAATTCCAGTCTAAAAGATGTTTTTCTGCTACAACACACCTTATTTGAATAAATATATCACCTAATGACCTTGTCATGGTGCTCTAATTTCATCTGTCAGTGTTTTGATGTCCAGCAGCATTTAAAGTGAGGATGGAGAGACAGAATAGACAAAAGGACTATAACGTTGGTTAGCAACATAGGTTAGCATGAGCTGAGCTATCTTGTGGAAACTGAGATAAAGTGTTCTGACCAGCAGCCAGGCTTTGTCATTCCACTACACTAATTTGCACTTTTTTGGATTAGCCAGTTAAGAGGAGTCAGCTCCTTTTCCAGAACTCCATAAAATTAGCTTCATAAAATCTGTTAGTGATTTCACAGAGGGTTTGTCTGTTCCTTTTATGTACAGTTTAAGGCCCTTGGGAAACATTGCTTTAAATGAAATTCATTTGCCAAATAGATCCCTGCCTAATCAAAAACATAGTTACACTTTTGTGCCAGTTATTTACGTCGTCCCTACATTTTCTGTAGCACAGCAAGTTTGTTTTCAGAGGTGATTCATGGTCCATATTTCAAAGTCCACGTTGCAACGCTACATTAGGTGCATTTCCAGTTCCTTCGAAATTGCGCAAATTGGATTTACGAATACTTGCGCTGTGATACCTGGCCGCCTTACAACATTTCTTTAAAGACATCTACGTCCATGTTGAATAAAAAGAAAGGCAAATATAGAATTTAAATTGCCAAAATTAAATTCATCACTGTTATTCCTGGAAGAGCAGATTGCGTGAGGACAAAACAACATGTACTCTCATGACCAGCATGCTAATAGAAAGGCAGTTATGTTGCATCTAAGTCATATCATCATTAGGACACAACGCTTACATTTTGCTGCATTACTGTAATGTAACAGGCTTGACAGGTGTAGAAGCAATGACATGTAAAAATAAATAAAAAATAACCTTTGCTCATTGAATAGTGTTTGCAATGAAATTCACAAGTTTTAAATTGTTTTAAATATTCTCTCCTACTCTAATTCAAGAGATTGATGTAGACATACACAAATGTGATACGATGAAAGTCCTCGGGTTACGGGATACAGCTGTGTAACTAACACATCGTTGTTGCATAAAGAGGAACTTGGTGTTTCCTGGGCTTCTTAGTCAATGCTAAACTTTTTATTTGATTTAAAAAAGGGTCATGCCAATGTTTGAACAGCAAAGTGCACTTTAGGAATCAGTCTTACACCCAGGCCTCATCCTGGGGCCACATGGCTGTTCCATAAACACATTTATGGCATTAACTAAGGCTCAGTTTGCTCATGTAGTTGTTTGTTCCTCTGTATTACTGTAGTAGAGCTGTGGGATAAGCATAGCAGTTCTGCTCAACAGCTTGGCAGGGGTAGCCCTTTGGACTGCACTGTAATCTTACTCCTTTTAATCCCTACTACAATGCCCTCTGGAGAGCTTTGACTAACTTTATTGGATCAGTGTACATCTGGCCTTTTCTTTTGGAACGTGTCAATGGGGTCTGCCACAGCACCTTGGCGAAACAAGTTTCTGCACTTTTCTTTTCAGCTCACTGTCCAACTTTACTATTAAAGAACAAAAAAAAGAATCAGGGATTCTACTCACCAGCTTCTGTCACTTCTAAAGTAAAAAGATAAAAAATAATAAAACACAAACTCTGAGTTAGGTAACTCAAACTTGTTGGTTTCAGGTAAGGTGTTTAGAGTTGATTCGGTCAGCTCTGTGTATGTTGACCCTGAGTTACCACGAGTATGAAAAGCCATCATCAGTGGAGCTCTGATGCTGTGATTCACCATGGCAACACAGTGAGCGGAAGTGATCTCCTTATTTCAGTACAAGTTTGCTAGAACCTGGCAGTAACAGTGCAATCATATAATGAATATGAGGACATAATCAGACAAAAATGCTGCTGCTGCAGCGAAGGAAAGAGAGTTGGTGTGGGACAAAATTGCAGAGGGAATGAAAGCAAAGGCAAATTATAATATTTAACGACTATTAATAATATTGCATGACAAACAGTTGAATGTAGATATTGTTCTCAGTATTCGCTGTCATGTAGGTGCAATCCTGAGAATGAAAAAAAAAAATGACAAAAAAACCCTTTGAACCAGTTTAAGATGAAGTGTGAAACAGGCCTATTTCAGCTAGATGATTCAAACACGATCAGTTGTATTCACTTTAAAAACATTTTGGAGGAAGCGACCCTGGGTGGGAATATGTTTTCAGTGAGAAGGAAGGAAGGAAGGAAGGAAGGAAGGAAGGAAGGAAGGAAGGAAGGAAGGAAGGGAGGAAGGAAGGAAGGAAGGGAGGAAGGGAGGAAGGGAGGGAGGAAGGGAGCATACAGTACACAAAAAAGACCTAATGCTTTTGAAAAATCATCAGGTTGTCAGGAGTACAAGTCATAGCTAGTCTGACCGCTTTAAACTATCGGATCTTCAATATAGCTATTTTCCTGATGCAAAGCTGACACGTTATCTTTCAGATGTCGTTAAAATGTTACATGATCAGTTGTCAGAAGACAAACATGTTTCAGCATCATGTAGGTGAGGAGACAGAAAGTAACTAACTTGAGGTCTGTTGAAGTTATCGTGCTCTTGACCAGGTTAAGTTCACAGAGACAGTCACCACGGTAACAGACTCCAAGCATGAGTTACCCCGCAGGAAGGGAGTTTCAGAAGCACGGAGACTACAAAGTGGCTTCAGCTGGTGGAGGCTCCCCTAGACCGCAGAGCACAGCAGTAGGATTTGATGATTAGATAAGGCTCCAACTGAAGAGACAAACTTTATAGTCCAGCTGGTCTCTGACTCCCCAACCACTGTGGTTGAAGCCTGGTGATATTTGTTTCCACAGCATCTTTAGCTTACTTGTTACTCAGCTAGGTGTCTTGTTTTTCTGCTCACTGTATCATGATGTAACAATTTCATTCTCTATGGGGGGTTTGCAGCTGTGCCCATGCCCTTGATGCACCTTTTTCAGTTGCTGAGTCACACACCACTCATTTCGTCCCCGTTACACCCTGTACTTACTACATCCTAATAGCGGTGTGTCAGTCTTGAATGATTTGTTCAAAAGAACAACTTTGGGGTGATTGAAACTGAATCACTTCCCAAAATGATCAGTTCATCTCACAGCTCAGCTGAGCTCCGTTGTGAAAGGGGCAGAGCGAACATGACTGGATGATAGAAAGAAAATTTGTTCTCAAGGTGCAATGAGGGTCATTTTAACTGAACTGGAGCAAAGAAAAACATATTTTATTTTGCTCTGTTAGTGGGCTGCGGGGATGACAGGGAGCACTGAGGCACAGGGAACATAGGCGTGTCCACAGTACACAACAGAAATCTCTGAAGGTCAGCTTATACTTGTTATATTGTGTTATATATGTTGCGGCAGTGAGCGGTTCAGTCCTGTAACACGAATGTTAAGAAATAGCGGGTCAGAATAACCTTTAGAGCATAATAACTCCTTAATTATTGGTGTTTTAAAGTGCGTTTGTCCCACAAACATTGTATTATTTTTTTGCCCCAATAAGTCAATCTGAAGACAAAGGGAACTTTCAAAAAAATGATCGTATATTTTTTTTATCGGAAATGATTCTGGTTTCACCTAGCATCTAGCTACTCCTTCACCTGATGAGGTACATGAAATTCACATGAGTTAAGATACACTTGTTTTATTTCTATTTAATCTCATATTTAAAATGTGGTTTAAAAGGATGTGCACATTATGAAAATAAAAAAAAAAACACTTTTTTCCCACTTTGCAAGATGCATGTCCCTAACAGTCCCTAGTGACAATAAGCAACAGAATCACAGAATCAGGCTCAATAGGTCCAAAGTCAATACAAAACTATGAATCATGAACAGAGATTTTAAATAATTTGAAACCAGCATGCATTGTTAACATTGAGTGAGGAAACTTCTAAAATGGCAAGATTTTTGACTGGAGTCTGGTGTATTTTTCAAAGTTTGTTAAAGCTACCTGCCAAGGCCGAAAAGTGCTGCAACAGCTTCAGAATTACACAATTGCACAGCACAGCAGTGCTGAATAAAAGTGCTGAAAAGTGTGAATGCAGCTTTAGACAAAAATGACAACTAAATGTCAGCACCCATTTGTGAGCGCTGCAGTTTTTTGTCATGATATTTTAGTTTTGCAGTTGGCACCCAGGTTTTTTTCAATGTTTCTCTGAGATGAGAAGAATGATTCCTTAATTGCTGTTTTCGGACAGAAAAACACAGTGACTTAGCCATGCATGTAGCATGCAACCCTGATAACATTTTAACAGCAAAATACAAACCATAACATATGAAATATAAAACATTTTTTAAAACTGCTTAACTTCTATTGGTCGAAACTATATTACACTTGTCTGCATTGCTCCAAGGAGCTGCTTAATTAAAAACAGCAACAAAAAACACAATTATTACTTAATGTAGTTATTAATTAGGGCTGGACTGAAAGGGGATAAGAAATACCAAATCAATTAAAGATTAAAGGATTATCTTTTATTTCCAAGCTTTTAATATGTTGACAACTTTGTCAGGAAGTTCTTTACGCGTAAATAGAATTTTATCTGAGGGTCATGAAAGAAGTGATGCTACTGTTCCTGTAATAATTATAAATAAACATGTCAAATAATTTCACCCCAGATGAAATGGAAACACTTCATTAAGTCTTTTATAAATTATGATTAAATTTCTCTGTAACATTAAATTAATGAAGCACACACCCATAGATAATTGAGAGCTATGCAGATCAAACTAATATACATGTAAGTAATTAAATTCATGAAGGGAATTAATTAAGCGTCATTACAAATCATATATTCATGCTTTGGTTTGTCTCACAAACATAAATACGTTTGTATGCATTCCCAGGATGCCTTTGGAATACAAATATGTGTTTCTGTGGGTTTTCAGTGCTTCAGCTCAGTTGATGATGTATGCCACTGCACTTTTACCTGTTTTAAAAGTGAATGTGAGGTGAAATATTCCAAATAAGCACAGGCCATGAGGCAGACCTTCAGGGATGTAGAGGGTGTTCTTTCTGAGCATAATGTCACTGCATTTGCGTTATTTCCTCTACTCTAACCTTTTCCACCGGCTGAGTCATGCTAAAGGTTTGGTGCATACAGTATCTGCTTAATATTATTAATCTATTTTTCTTCCTCAAATGGAAGAACACATACATTAACAAGCTCTTTCTCTCCTCTCCATATTTTTTTTTTTAAGTGACTATTATTTTTAATTCAATCTATTGCTTGTCTATTCTCTATACCCTCCGCAGGGTGCTCGAGGGTTCATGGGAATTTGCCCAACCAGTCTACATGTGCTTTGTGGATCTGGAGAAGGCATTTGACCGTGTCCCTCGTGCCATTCTGTGGGGGGGGGGGTCAGTGAGTATGGAGTCCGGGGCCCTCTATTAAGGGCTGTCCGGTCTCTGTATGATCGGAGTAGGAGTCTGGTTCGCATTGCCGGCAGTAGGTCAGACTTGTTCCCAGTGCATGTTGGACTCCGGCAGGGCTGCCCTTTGTCACCGGTCCTGTTCATAATTTTTATGGACAGGATTTCTAGGCGCAGCCAGGGGCCGGAGGGGTTCCGGTTTGGGAACCTCAGGATTTCATCTCTGCTTTTTGCAAGATGATGTTGTCCTGTTGGCTTCATCGGACCGGGACCTTCAGCATGCGCTGGGGCGGTTTGCGGCCGAGTGCGACGCGGCAGGGATGAGAATCAGCACCTCCAAGACCGAGGCCATGGTTCTCCACCGGGAAAGGGTGGCGTGCCTTCTCCGGGTGGGTGGAGAAGTCCTGCCTCAGGTGGAGGAGTTCAAGTATCTCGGGGTCTTGTTCACGAGTGAGGGAACGATGGAGTGGGAGATTGACAGACGGATCGGTGCAGCGTCCGCAGTTATGCGGTCGATGTACCGGACCGTCGTGGTGAAGAGGGAGCTGAGTCGAAAGGCGAAGCTCTCGATTTACCAGTCAATCTACGCCCCTACCCTCACCTATGGTCATGAACTTTGGGTAGTGACCGAAAGGACAAGATCGCGGATACAAGCGGCCGAGATGAGTTTCCTCCGCAGGGTGGCTGGACGCTCCCTTAGAGATAGGTTGAGGAGTTCGGTCACCCGGGAGGAGCTCGGAGTCGAGCCGCTGCTCCTTCACATTGAGAGGAGTCAGCTCAGGTGGCTTGGGCATCTGTATCAGATCCTCCCTAGGGAGGTGTTCCAGGCATATCCCACCGGGAGGAGACCCCGGGGAAGACCCAGGACATGCTGGAGAGACTATGTCTCTCGGCTGGCCTGGGAACGCCTCGGACTCCCCCCGGAGGAGCTGGAGGAAGTGTCTGGGGTGAAGGAAGTCTGGGCATCTCTGCTGAGGCTGCTGCCCCCGCGACCCGGGAACGGATAAAGCGGCGGACGATGGATGGATGGAGTGGTTGTCTATTCTTTTTGTGAACAGTATTGTTTGAATTCATCCTTTCTGCTAGCTGTAAAACAATGTGCGTCTTGAATAAGATAAGTCTGTATATTTTTATATATATATATATATATATATATATATATATATATATATATATATATATATATATATATATATATATATATATATATATATATAAGATAAGGCACTTTGTCTATGCCAGTCATAGAATTTAAGCTGTGTTTTTAACATTGTGAAGACTTTGTACTGAGATTGAGGAAATGTCATCTTTGCGTATATCCTTGTCATTTTAAATGAGGTCAAAATTGATTTTCAAGTGTGTGTAAAACTTACTGATATAAGAGCCATTGATTTTTTTTTTTAAGCTACTTCTTACTGGCCATGTTTGATCTGTTAGTAAAACATCTTTTTTTAATACATCAATCATTTAATTTTGAAATGAAAAAACAGAGTATTTGTGTTTACAACAATGTGGATTTGACTGTCTGTCCTATTAGCCACACACCTCCTAGGAAAAACTAAAATAATGATTTAAAAAAAAAAGACATCTTAGAGTTCATTCTTCTCTTTAGGTGTATTGGGTTTTGTCAGTGCTGTCGGGGCTAAAATCTTCAACTATAACATTCACCTCAAGTGACTTTTTATAGTAGAGTTTGTGGTGGGTTTGGTTACATTATTCTGATAGTGTCCATTATTAGAGATGCACCGATCAGGATTTTGAGGGCCGATCACCAAAATCAGTATCTCCCCATCCCGATATTGCCGATCACCGATCACAGCGTGAAATCCATAAATTTGTCAATAGTGTTGTCTCATGTACACAACACTGACATTGTATTATTAGGTATACAAATTAGGAGATGAGAAAGTATCATGAATTGATTTTATTGCAGGCTGAGGCAATATGCAATATTTCACCCTCTAGAGACTCTTAGAGACGACTTAGACTCTTAGACTCAGTTACAAAGAGTAAGTGTAGGTAGCCTACTAGCTTCAGCTTTCATGTGCTAATAATTATGTACAACATTTACACCAATACAGACAACAGCAGACATGTCACTCTCTAAAAGTTTATAAAAGTTGTAAACTATGAACCTTAGTTTTCCTGTGGAAAGAGGAATTCAATCTTAAAATAAAAATTAATTATTAATTATTAAGCTTTGTGAAAACTTTAGAGATAGCATCCGCTGCGTGTGAGGAAACTCTTGTGAGTGAAACTCTTCACACCAGAACTCGTGAAGCCGACTGCCGTCATGCATAAGGCTTTGGATTTGACTGTATATAGTCTGGTATAACTCCGGCGGAGATTCATCAGTGAAATATTTACGGCTTGGCAGCGTGTACCGCGGATCCAAGCAGCTAACGATGCGTTTAAACCCGACGTCTTCTACAACAGAAAGCGGCTGATGAGCAAGTAATATGAATTCATTACATTACGATGTAGTTCTTTATTCTTGCTGCCATTTATAGGTCTCTGTTACGTTCAGCGGAGTTAGCAGCGTTGCTCCTTTTCTGTCTCTGCCTTAGCTGCAGCCAACTTAGGCAAATCAATATACTCCTTCGTGTGAAAAACTTTCACATGTCTTATCAGCTTCGTTGTGTTGAAATTCTTTTGTAACATTCCTCCTCAGGGCATCTCCTTTGGACATACCTTGCAAACTGCAAATTTGTTGTTCTTTTCGGGCATTGTAAAATTCCCATACCGGCGACGCCATTTTCAGTGTTGATGCTCTGTAGAGACGGCCACGCCCTCTTAGGACAACTCGGCCTGAGGTGTGGGAACGCTCACAAGGGCGGCGTTTTAATGTTGTAAACGTCATCAGATCGGCCCGCTTTGAACTAATATTTTCCGATCTCCGATCAAAACCGATAGGGCCATTATCGGGCCGATACCGATCAGTTGCCGATCAATCGGTGCATCTGTATGCATTATCCCCATTATCATTTTTCTTTTTCTTCAATAGATGTTTGCTTATAAAAATTTCTGCTTGAATCCATTCCTCCCCTCAGCCAGTGAATTGTCCCAAGCCCCCCTGGCTGTAGCACAATGCCAAACCATGATATATCAACCTTTGTGCGTATCAGTTGAGGAAATTTTCTCTCCATAGAATTTTGTTATTTCTGCTAAATGTAGTAATATTTTTCTGACGTTAATCTGGACACCATCTATCCATCCTTATTTTACCAATTATCCCATGTCAGGTCACGGGGTTAGAAGCCTTAGCAATGAAGCCCAAACTTCCCGATCCCAAGGCGTTCCTTGGCCAGCTGAGAAACATAATCCCTAGTGCCCTGGGTCTTTCCCCCGGTCTCTGGATGAATGGGACATGCCAGGAAAACCTCACGAGGTAGGCGTGCAGGAAGCATCCTAACCAGATGCCTGAGCCACCCCATCTGGCTCCTCTTGATGCGAAGGAAACAGCAGTAAATAGATGAAGTCGCAGGATATCAGGCACATTCAGAAGATTAAATCACGCAGTCGTCGGTTGCAAGACCAGTGTGACTGTGGCTGTGGCATCACTCACGCTGTGAGACGTGAGACAGCCTATTTGGACCTGTGATGACGGATATTTCCACAATTCTTTTGTGGCGGCCATCTTTCGTCTGAGACATGTAAAAATCATGCAGTGTGTAGGAGCCTTAAGGGAGAGCCCAGACACCCTACGGAGGAAACTCATTCCAGCCGCCTGTACCTGCAATCTCGTTCTTTATGTCACTATTCACAGCTTGTGACCTTATGTGAGGGTGGGAACTGGGAACCTAGACTGACTAGTAAATAGTAAATACACCTTTCAGCTCGGCTCATTCACAACAGACCCGCCGTCAATCTTCCGCTCCAGTCCTTCCTCAATCGTGAACAAGGGGCAGGATCTGATCCCCAACCTAAAGAGGGCACTCCACCCGTTTCTGGCTGAGGACCCTTTGTGCTGACTTTAGTGGATACATCCCAGGAAAGGTTTCTTTTCCAGACAACTCCTCTGTGAATGCTGTATTTATCCAGGTGCACAGTAAAATACTGCACCACCATCCCAAAGTCTGTAGGATCTTTCTAAACGTCTTCTGCAGTTAAACAAGACTTTGAGTTACCCCTGAAATAATTCAGCACTTTCAGACCACAATTTGACCGAATACATTATTGTGAAATCGTCTTTTTTGAATTATGTACCAAGCTGAAGAAGTTTCCACCCTCAAACACTTTATCTTTTGATAGCCTTCTCCTAAGGATTGAACAATCAGAACATATTTCAAGCTAAGAAATCGTTTTCCATCTGTGATGTCGAATGTGAACAAGTCAAAGCTTCAGCTTAACTAATTTTTATTTTTGTGTGTGTGTGTGTGTGTGTGTGTGTGTGTGTGTGTGTGTGTGTGTGTGTGTGTGTGTGTGTGTGTGTGTGTGTGTGTGTGTGTGTGTGTGTGTGTGTGTGTGTGTGTGTGTGTGTGTGTGTGTGTGTGTGTGTGTGTGTGTGTGTATATATATATATATATATATATAAATAAAATAAAATCTGTTGTGACCATTGATTTTCTGACAAGTTTGACATTCTCTAACTTGCCAGAAGGTTGTATTTGATGCGTGATTGTGACAGCAGTCTTCTAATAAGCATTCAGCATTGCTGTAATGATACTATATGACATTATGATTCATTGCCCCCATTATTTTTCCGTTCAGTGTCTGAGTTATGAAGCTAATTATTGTCGTTGTTTTCAAGGAAAATTGAGTCTGAAATGGAATTCCGGCTGGGGCATGTGAAATGACATACTTGTTTACTCCACTTCTCAGATCGAGTCCCAGCCACGATGGACGACTGCAACTGTGCCTCTTTTATGATAAGCACATTCATTCTGAACAAAAGGTGCACCTTCCATCACACAAGGTGCAACTTTTACTGCACACCCTCTTTTTCTTCTCATGTCAACACCTAATGGCTCTGCAATTGGCTTTCAGACTCCCATGTTCTAGCTTCTACGCCTCCCTCCCATACACTTTGTGTACTTTTCTTTTCACAACATTGTATTTCTCTGTACGCTTTCTGTCACAGCACTTTGCTCAGAGAACACAATTAAATTTGTTTGACTTGACCGGTAAATAGTGGAGTGGCCCACTCAATTCTAAAAAGCACGCTACGCTTGAATGCTCAAGTGGTCCAAAGATAGAATGTGAATTTAGCCGTAGGGGTTGTTTGTGGTTGCTTTGCTCCCAGAGAAGGCCATTAGCTGCTCTGACCTGTGCTGTTAAGAGGTGTCAACTATGATTTGCTATTGTACATCTTCGGTCTCTATGGTTCGGCGCTGATGGTCTTTAAAAGCCTCATTAGGGAACTCTCGATTATCATCTACTTAAGGACCATCATTGTTCGTGGGTCTGTGTTATTCACTTCATCTGAATTAGTTCTTCAGATGTAGGGTCAGGCATGCCATTGGGGCATTAGTTATTAGTCTATAGTGTTTTCTAACTTTTTTGCAGATATTGATCACTTTTTATTTTGTACACAAAAACAGATACAAGTACAAGTCATTATAGTTTCTGGTTGGAAAGTCCAATTTTTCCAAAACAAGTGGTTATTTTGTGTGCTCATCTGGAGTTCTCCATCCTAACATCCCGATCTGGATGTCAGGCAACTTCTTCAATGAGAGGAGATGCCTCTGAATCAGCTGCTGTGTTCTTTCACAGCTCTGCACTCCAGCCAACCATCTTTACCTAATTTCTTCACAGTTCCACCTGTTGCTTTGTGCCTTATCTTCATCTTGATTTCAGGCACTGTTGCAAATACCTCGTGTGGAATGCTGTATTTTACGCCCACCACGCTGCCAGGACTTTACAGGTTCAAGAGAAACAGCTAAAGATGTTTTGAAGTAAATATGAAGCAGCATCATGTTTGTTGAGCTTATTACTCGATTTAAGGAAAGTATGAAACATTTTTTTTTCCATCACCAGCATTTGAATTTGGTAATAAATTGTAATGTTGAATTATTGAGTAATCTAAAGAGATTTTTTTTAGTAATAGGAAAAAAAGGTTCAGAAAGAGATTTCCTATCCAATCTTTAATACAAAGCTTTCAGTTAAATTAAATAGTGCTTTATAAATCTCAAAGGTAAATTACATGAATTATTGCGTAATTGAAATAAGTAATTTAATTTGAAAGCTAGCTACTTGGTAACTTCAATAAAATTCCTACCTGGTTGTTCCCGTGAGATACACACATAGTGCTTCAGGCCTCAGTTTCCCCATTGCAGCTTGCTTTTCCACGGCCACAGGAGGAAGATGAGTGTCCCTGCTGGAGGGAGACTTGGACTCGGCTCCAGCTGGTTGAGGCTCCTCTGCGTTTAGCGCGGCAGCAGAGCTCAGCCAGTAGTTAGTGACTAAGTTACTAATACGGCCTTCACACCCGGCCACTGCTGGGGTTGAAGACCTGGTGGTATTTTCAGTCATTTTTTCTTCAGCAAGCTTGTCATTTGGTTAGGCATTCTGACCACAGAGCTGAACGCTGCTGTCAGAAGGCCCATTGAGCCATCTCTCACTGTCCCAATGACGGCCTGATTTGATCCTTTGCTCAGAGTTTGCACCAGCCTCACATCCCACTTATGCCTTTAATGTTAGTAATTCACACAGAAGTCATTTGGCCCCCGTTACGACTCTGTGACTATCTCCTAAGTCGGACCAGGGCCATAACAGCAGAAAAACAAACGCCTGATGACACCACTGACAGTCTTGTGTTTTATGTGCAAGAGTGCTTAAAGGTATAGTCTGTAATCGTATTCAAAAACATTTATTGTTATACTGGGTGAAATGGTCCTTCCATCCTGAGAGTAGCCAGTGAAACAATCAGATACCTTCATATTAAGTCCCGCCCACACCCCCTCTGTCCCGTGCGCGCACATAAATCAGCCTTACGGCGTACCCTATGCCGTAGGCTCTGCGTTGCTGTAACGCGGAACCATAAATCAGCCTTCAGTGTGTGCTCTGTGTGCTGTTCTGAATACTTCTCTGTTGTGCTCATTTTGCTGGGACCCGAAGAGACACAACTTTTGCGGTATGCGTTCATTGTTGTCTAAAAATAATGCACAGTGCCCATCCAATCAGAAACGGTACAGACATTCTGTGATATTTTTTTATATTTATAAAAAAATAAAATTATAAAAAAAATAAAGGATCCCATAACTTTGATTGGGTGGGCAGGACGCGCGTTTGGGTGGGCACAGCTCACCCCTGCCCCCCCTAAAACCGGCCTCGCTTACAGGTGAATGAGACAAGGGGTAGTTTTGTTGAAAATGTGCTGTCCAAAATGTCCTGGAAAACTGGACTCCTGCAAATGCGCATTCCCCAAAGTTTGTGGGGGCGTGGCTTTGGACGGAGCGCTGACGGGAGGAGGAGGAGGGGGCGGGGCTTAGAGGAGGTGCCACTTTCAAATCTTGCTAGCTCTCCAACATCAGGGACTATACCTTTTTAATACAGCAAAACAAGGTGCAATATTATTGCCATGCTGTTTCCAGCTTAAAAATGTAATTTTTTTTTTTTTACATTTTCTAAAGCAGACTTGAAACACTGATGTTTTCACCTCATTTTGCCTCAATTATAATTACTTGTTTTTACATCTTAGCCAAAATGCCACCTCCCATTTCAAGCTTGCTTAAAATTCAGCTCCCAGAATTTAAATAATTGATGAAGACAAGGTCACGCCTCTTCTACACTTGTTAGTCTCCTATTTCTGTGCTTTATGGTTGATTTTTAGACTCTAAATGGAAGAATCCATTTTAATAATTTTACAACTTAAAAAAAAAAAAGAAATGTTACAGATGGCCAAATGCAGTCTGCAAAGGATGTATTTGTACATCCTCTTTTACTCTCTAGTAGATTTATTTTAGGGGGTGTTCAGGGGAAATAAAGTCAGGACATCACGAACAAAGACAGGAACAGACAAGGGAGAGAGGACACAAAATAGAGAAATAAGAAGAGCCCCATTGCAGTCCACGATAATACTGATCTTGACTGAACATAAGCTTAATCCAAACGGGATTTATGAACCAGCAGTTTTATAAGGGATCATTAACTTGGGGTCAGCTCTTTTCTTATCTGGGTCAGAGGGAGACCCAGAATTCCATATCAGCCTTCACAAGCCCCGCTCAGCCGTACAAAAGAGAAATGGCTGCCACTGATAATAATAAACTGGACATCTCGACCTATTAGCCAGTATAGTCCACTTCTTGTAGATGCTGGTCAGTGTGCTCTTTTTTATTAATAATTATTTCACATTTAACACACTTCCCAAGGTGGGTGAGTAAGAGCTGAATGCACATTACATTACTCACAGCCAATCGTCACATACTGGAACATTTTTCCATCTCATTTTCTGTTTTTCAGACGAATAGGCTAATATTTAAATTGTGCCGAGCTGACATGCTGCAGCTTTTTACTGCCCACCCTCTGATATCTGATGATGAATACCAGACATTTGATTTCTGTCAGACTGAGAAAAACAAGAAAGAAAGAAAAGGGGATGCATTCCTTTCCCCAAACCTTCCTCTGTTTTCTTCACTTCCTTGCCGTGCTTCTTTCCCATCTCTCTTACTCTTATCAATGTTTCCCCATAGGCTGAAAATGCTAATTCTTTCAAAGAAGTGGCAGGATTTTGTTTGCCTCAGTAACCTTTCTCTCTAAATCGGGCATTGGATGTGTTCCATCTTGTAATTTTGTCTGTGATGGAGTGTAAATTACAACCCATATAAAACAAATGGAGTCCAAATATAGAGCAAGCTGAGAGTTTGTTTTTTTTTAAGCTTACACGAAGGTGTATCTTCTGTGTTCTTTTTTTGCTCTTCCTCCTCCAGCACTAATAGGGATGCATGCCCAGCCATCTGTGAAGGACAAGGGAACCTTTTGGCCGAGACAAATCGCTTTGGAGCAGGGCTGCAGCCTCCCACCACCTCCCCGTCCCTGTGTTCTGCACACACATACCCGGAGATGAACACATGTACACACATGCCATCCCTCTCCTCCAGGGTAACAAGGGAAGCGTCTGCATTGGGTCCACGGTGTTCCATCAGAAATCAGCCAACTGAGCCACCGGTCTAATCCCTACCAGCAGTCCACATGCCCACACTGCCAAGTTCCAATTAGACCCATCAAAAAGTCCTCTAGTTTTCCTGAATGGGGACCTTCATGAGGGGAGTGCCTAGCCTTCCGTGCCCCCCCCGCTCCTCCTGTCCACTCAAAATAACAATGTGGCTATAAAAGCAAGACAAGATGGGGCAGCAGGCCAGAACTGTAACACACCCTCGAGGGGTGACATTTGCAGGCAACAAATAAAGCCCTCCTCCCAGTGGTAAACAAAGTAGTAACTGTCTGCTCAGCGAGCTGCAGCGACTCAAAGAGACAAAGTTCAGACTCGGAGGCTCTGAGACCCATAAACCCGTTGCTTGGAGTCAGTGACGACTGGCAGGTTTATCAAAGTATGGCTAGAGAAGTACACAAAACTGCCACTTTCAAAATTATTGAGTCACAAGAGATGGGCCAATTATTTAGTGGTAATCCTTCACTACAAGTGATGTATCATTTCAAGGGAGCTGACTAATTTTTTGGAAGGTCAGAAAAGCCAATTAAATATATCTCTGTGAAGCATTATAGCTATTTCTCAGCTCCAAGTTTGACAGTTGGTGGCTTTACTATCTAACCAAGCTGTCTGCAGAGGCAGAGGCTGTCAGGAGGCAAAGAAGCACCACGTGTGGCTACAGAGCCTTTCCCTAAGTAAGAGGCTGACGAGAAGCCATAACAATGGATTTACAACCCCAATCTTCTATAAACACGACCAATATACTGTAAATGGAGACAGGCCCTTAATAGTGCTGGCTCCTCAGCGTTCTGCTGACAACAGTGTCACTGATGGTGTATGTGTGGTTTGAGGGTGAGGAGCTGCTACTGCACTGGCTTTTTCCAAGGCTACTAATGTCCTGGGTGACCTTGCTAAATAAAAACCAGTAGATTGAATCGCTTGCTTTCCCTGTCCATTGCTAAAGCACTGAGGCTTGAAGTATACATTTGCGCGGCGCATTACACCCTCTAATAGGCAGTCAGTCAAAATAACATGTCGCCTGAAATGTCAGCGTTTACCTTCGTAAATGGCCAAGCTTCCACAGAAATTAATAGATCTTGAAGCTCATCCCTGTACCTCAGTCTTTGTTCGGTTAAAAGAACAAAACAAAACAAAAAAAAAACACCCTACATACACACATTGCTTTTGCATCTGTGCAAATTCCCAACTTCAGCCTCCTAACACTTCCAGTTGTTGAAGTAAGGTATGATTGCAACACTGACTTACTGCATTTTCTTCTCTGACTCACTTGAATTGTAACTATGAGCAGCATCATTTAACTTTATTGCACTAAAATGTAATTTGCCTGCATCTTTTTAATAGCACAGTAAAATGTTTGGAATATTGTATACATTTATTTGAAGTATACTAATAAAATAAAGGTTCATGTATCACTGAATGATTAGATTTCACTATAGCAACCTGATTTGCAGCACAAACTTGCAGCTAGAAAAAGTTCAACACGGTTTGATTAGCAAAATGTGAGGCAAACACTTTTATGCATGGTGTCACTGGGTTTCCAAACCTAGTCAGTAGTTTTACAGCATTAGTTTTCACCTAGAAGGGCTGTGGTCATCCAGGAAAGGATGTGACATGTAACTGGTTCTCAACTATGACTAGAAGGCTATTGTTTTAGGACTTTCATGTACAGTAAAGCACTTTGGGTACCTTTTGGCTAACGTAAAGGGCTATATAAATGAACTTGATGAGCATACAAGGATATTTTGACCTCTCTGACATCACAAAGAGCCGTTGTTAGGAACAAATTCTCCTAGATGAAGCATTGTCAGCACTATGAAAGTCAAAATACAAGCATCTAATGCTTAGGAATAATTAAACATATGTTAATTCATGATTAAAGAGCACAATTTGACACTTTAACAATTTAACTAGCACCCTCATAATGTACTGTCCACCATAAACTGGAAAAATAAGATGCAAGGCATGCTGTCATTGTTAAAGATATGGATGCCTATAGGGGTATTTCTATTCAAAATCAGAAAAAGAAGAAATTTGATCGTGATTACCAATGCAGAAGGTAAAGTCATCCCAAAGTCAGATCTGAAAACTAACCTAACTTTAGTTGCAACAAATCTATTTAAAACCTGTGCTGTCATCAATATGTTTAATCATTTAATACCTTTCATAGCGATTAAACTTTCTCCTAAGGTTTTGCATGAATGCAGCCCCACTATAATGTGTTCAACCATCAATAATACCCGTCCTTGTGTTTCCACCTCTTTCTGAGGCAAATTTCAAGAGACAAAGACCCCATATGCCAATGTTCACGGATTGTGTGCATAAACAGTAGCTGCTGTTGGTGTGCCACCAGACTGCATTCATGTGTATTCACGGGTCACTGGGAAAATGCAACATCTGCCCTCACCTCCTGTACTGTTGCTCCCATATACACAATTAAATGAAATGTTAATGAATGCTAATGAAATGGCTAATTGTGGATTCGGTGCAGCCATGCAAAGCTCACTCTCTAGGCCTTGCTCTTCATTTTTTATCACTCTTGAGAGTTCCAGGGAGGGGAAATGATGATGATAATAATAATGCTAAAAAAAACAACATGAAACGACAACTATAATGCATGCTTATCTACAGCTGTGTTAACCTGCTGTGCAGTGTGCTTCACGCCAGCTCAGAGGTGACATTCCTTTGTGCTTGTTTCACATATTTTGGTGGAACTTTCATGACTGTGAGATGGAAAGGTAGCTCGCAGCTGGCTGGCCAGGGGTGATTTTTCACCTCAGCAACAGGCTTGCTTGTCATTCCCGACAGAGACAGGTACTGAGGGCCGCTAAAGCCGAGTAAAGCTCGCGGCTGTCTTTATCTCTCGGCCCGGGAGCCCTGAGTGGTTTCAGGCAGTGATTAGCAAGGCGGATCCCACGTGGGTCACCCTTTTGCTGGAGGAGATCAGTACTGAAGATTTGAGGCATCTGGGCACCTTTGTAGTAGGAGCATGTGAGTGACAAGAGAGAAGAGGAGAGGTGGACGTAATGGAAAGTGGAGAGTAGGCAGAGAGACGGGCAGATGGTGAAGAGGTCTGTGTAGTAACAGGAGAGGATGAAGGCTGTATGATAAGTTTGCTCAGGGAATAGAAGTATTCTTTAGAAGAGGATAAAAAGCCTGCTAGGGTTTCATCTGCATGATCTTGTCAAGAATGCGTGGAGAATGGAGGACCCAGATGCAGTCTCACAGGGGCTGATGTTGAAGTCAAAAGAACTTTAACAAACACTTTGTCAGAGGATGAACAAGTATTTCTTAGAAACAGTATTAATGTACTCAAAATTCTCCATAACAGTAAAAATCCTTACTGATGCTTTGCTGTTAGATCTAAAGGTATTACTGCAATATTACATTTAAGTGTCAAAAATGTCAAAGTATTGACATTCATTGAAAAATAACTTTTAGAATGAAATATACAATTATTTTTGAATTGGCTCAAATCTTTGACTATTTGCAGCATTACAGTCCTGTGAGAGATATTTGTCATTACTGTAGAATTAGAATAACAGAATTTAGTGCAATATCACTCAAATACACTAACCCTAACCCTAATGGGTATAATTAAAAATTCACATCTTTATTTACTTGAACGAGCAAAGCAAAGAGTTGAACAGTCGGAATGTAATGATGTCACGATTAAGGCTAAGTCGTTGAGTGTGTACTTTTGGAGTTACACTTAGTATTTTGAGTCAGAAGTGTGTTCACACTAACAGTTCTGCCTTCACAAAGTACACTGCAACCACACAAATGATATATCAAAAAATTGTATGCTTCACACACATAATGGTCACAATCTTGCTGATGCAGCACGAGTAGTGGGACGCTCATTTGCTACATTTCTGCTTAAAAAGAAGGCCGTCTTCGCGGCCAACGAGGCTTCGACCGCTCATAAAAAACTGGAGATTACACACATGACTTGGAAAATTTAGTACATTTTGTTTGGAATTTACAGTCAACAAAAAGTCAAATCTTGGCGGTAACGTGGAGGATGAAGCAGCTTAAGTAGAACGTTAAGCATCGCTGTTTCCGATAAGAGCGCATTAGCAAGTAAGATCTATTTTCATTCGTAACAATCTAGTGTGTCCTGGAAAGCCTATTACAAAACATATCAATGGAGACCAGAAAAGAGCAATTTTTATTTACTGTATCTATTTTTATTAATTTTCCACACTAATGGCTCCCGGTTAGCGTGCTCTTTGAAAGGAAAATGGCCTGAAAGCAGAAAATATCCTTTTGTCCTTCCTGTAGCTAAAGCAAACCTTCTTTAAAACCATTCTGTACTTAGGGACACATCTTACAAAAGTTATTTCACACTTGTCACTGTTATTCCCATGCTCATATACTGTAGTCTCCAAAAACCAAGAGACTTGCATGTTATTGAATGAAATTATGCTTTTTTATGGTTTCCAAATCAGAATCTATTCACAAATCTTAAGAAACCCCAAATAGCAACAATAAGTGACATTTAATCAACTTAAGAGAACATGTAACAAGACTATGCTTCATGGAGTGCTTTACAGCACTGAAATAACCGTTCATTTATATATGTTCATGGCTCCTTTTTCAACTTTATGGGGTTAATTAAACCCATTATAGTGACATTGATTTTCCCCCCACCGCCTGTTTTTACTGAAGGAATAGGAAACCCTGCCATTTGCTTGGTAATGAAGAAAGTTGTTCCATTTCACTGGACCACTCAGCCATCTGCCTTTATGCTGCTAAATAAAACAGATTTGCCTTTAAGACAATTAATCTACAGAGAGACAGTGAGAAAGAGAGGTAGGAGAGCAGAATCATATGGGGGCACTTATGCATATGTTTGATAAAGATAAGTGACGTCCCATCTATTGGTTGTTAATGAGATCTTTTGCAACAAGAAGATGTATGTGGTTGTAGCACCGAACGCACTTGTGGGAAATGACTGCCAAAGGAGGCTGCAGTGGGAGGCACTTCATCAAGTATAATTGCTGCATTGTACACACTGGGTCCCCAAAGGTTCTGGCTTTTCTGCAGACATCAAGGATCTTCCTCCTGTAAGTTCCTTTTTGCTCTTCTGCTTCCCAGTTTTCTGCCTTTCACCCCACCCCCGGCCCCCACCCCCACTGACCCCTGTTTGCCCTTCCTCCCAGAGTAGATCATTTCCCGTTAAATAATGTTAATAGCACAATGTTTTGCTGGTTAAGGAGACTGAATACAAGCTCGATTAATCAGGTACAAACAAAATGACTTCCTCTTCACCACAGGTCCCCTGCGTTCCCTTAGAATTTTTTTGTCTACGCTGTGCATTTATTTCTTGGAAACAAAGAAACTAAGTCAAACAGGAATAGCTGCTCTTTTATCTTGCTTGTGTTGTAACATATTACTGTACAGTTTATTTTAAACAAGAAATCTATGGGGGTGTATTACTATTTTTTTTATATATAGCATAGTTTACGATTTGAGAGAATGATTCCTCGTTTTCACGATCATTTGCTGCTCTCCCTCAAAACTGCCGCAAGATACTACTACTGATGATGATGATGATGATGATGATGATGATGATAATAATAATAATCCCTTATAAATTAAGTAAATAAACACTGGATCTCACTAATCACAGCACTGAGATTTACTGTTTGGTGTAAAAAAAAAAAAAAGTATTCTCTTGTTTAACTGCCAACATTCAGGTTTCTTAAGGTAGTAAAACAAACCTGTCAAAAACACAGCAAAGTCCTTGAAATGTTGAAGGCATCACTACCTTTTTGTGTATGCACTCATTTAACTTAGAGACAAATTGTCCTGCATGGCAATGAACTGCAAGCGTTGAGCAGCATCAAATAGTCTACAGCAATTCATTTTATCCTGTAATCATTGGAACTGAAAGGGAAACACATAAAACACATACTCAACAGAACCAAGATCACCATGTTCACACCTTTCCAGATACAAATTCACGACTCCCCTTCCTCTATGAGTACCGCCAGTAACTTTTTTAATCAGAACAGAGTTTGCGCCAGGTATGGCCTTGCCAACTCGGATCACCCAAATCAGTACATACTGTATGTCAGTAACAGGTATTTTTTGTTTATTATACATCTCATACATATACTTTCTTATTCCATAACCTTTGTTTAAAAACACTTATAATTCATTTATCATAATGTTGTGAGGTCTTTGTAGAGGTCTTAAATCCCAAACTACTGTTTCCGCTATTTCCGCTGACATTTATGAACCCAGGTGGACAAGTGAACATAAAGCCAATATGTGACCACTAGGCACTGTCAGGATGAGAAGTTGAGGAGCACCCAAATCCAGGAGATCCAGAGGCAAGTGAAGGCCACACAGTTCTTTATTTTAACAGAAAATTATGGAAAAAAGCACTGCCAGAGCTGGCTAGCCAAAAACTCCAACTTAGCTCAAAAACAAAACGGTAACCATGAAGGATTTGTGACAATGCATACTCACAGGGACTTTAAAAGACACAGATGTGAACAATCAGGAGAGACGGAGCCAAGGGAAGTCGAGCAGAACTGAACACACAAGCAAACAGACATTCAAACAAAAACAGGAAGCAAACCAGGTACACAAGCCAACAAGACAAAAACAGGAAAAACTAGGTAAAACTCATTAATTGGAAATTAAAACCTTGAAATACACCCAGGAGCATGACGGACAATAGCATATGAGCCTATTTGTGTCACACATGGTCCCCATATACAAATAATAGACGATGCTTATACGTCATTTCACATAAAGTATCAGACAACACATTAAAATGTTTGTCACCTTTTCTGTTAGTACTCTTTAGTACCTTAACATACAGATAACAGATATTAAAAAAACATGTCTCCATTAAAAGGAACTTTGTCTGTAAAGTGCCTTCAAGCAACTTTAGGTGTCAGTTGGCAAGATAAAAGTAAAACTTAACTGAAATTAAAATAAACAAAGCCAGTTAAACAGTTATCATCTGGAAAGGATGCCTGTGAAGTAAAACTTGTGCACTCACAGGAAAACGCCAGTGTCATTTTACTATCTGGCAGTTTTTTTTTTATTCATTTATTTTGACAGGGTTGTTTCACAGCAATCTGACAGCGAGAAATAGCATGAGTTTCGTGATAACACCAAAGGCCCTGAAGTTCAAATTGGGGAACAGAACAAGCAAAAACAATCTGACTGTGAAGACCCAGACATGAGGTAAGGCAGGGCCTATCTGCACTAAAACAATGACTTTTTCCTAATGTGTAGCCAGAACTTTTAACAAGGAAGACCGCTATCAAATCAAAAAACTTGTACCAAGAATGGAAGTAAATAACTGCCTTTGAAGAAGAACAAGTGTTCTGTTGTTAGTAAATTTAACAACAAACAAATGTGATGTTCAATGTCTCATGCACAAATGATCGTATATATACATCCTTTAAATACTGTATATTTCTGAATTTTAATAATGGATTGACCATTTGGTAACTCATGTGAATCTTCCAAAGAGGCACATGCAGTTTTGGCACTATACTGTCAAGGCCAGTCACGGATGGTGGGAAGACTGGCACAAGACTAAAGCAGTATCAGAAGGGGCTATTCTTGTTGGCAACAACAAAAGAAAGTAAGTGGGACCGTCAGCCAGTCCACACAGACTAACTAGCCTTTCAGGGTTAGAAAGGCTATTTTTTCTGCCAGAGCTGCTGAGCTGCCATGTTAGTAGCAGGTTAGTGCCTCCTTTGAGCACATTGGGTGGGCTTTGGAGAATGAGAGGGATGGAAAGAAAGGAGTGCATGACTGGAACAGAGGATGGGAGGGGGTTCTGTTCTTGGTGCCATGCAGCTGTGGCTGCAGATAACATATGCCAGGAAAGGGGCGCAGACAGAGGCTCTGTAAAGCATGATAATCCGAACAATGTTTTGAAAGGAGGGCCAATGCTGAGCCTAATGGTACTTCAGTTGAGCATTATCAAAGGTGTTGGACACATTACAGTGCAAATGTTTTGACAATTTGTTGTATTGATGTGCAACAATGACAATTCTGCTGCCAAAATCATCTTTATGATTGCATGAGTTTTGTTGTTATAATGATCATACTGTCAAAATCATTAGAAGTGTTTGTTTTCCGAGATGTGTTTTCCAAGATGAAAATATATTAAGAAAAAAATAAATAAGAAAAACATTGAAAAAAATCAGCTATAATAACTCATTATAGATTAAACTACATTTCAAGATTGCAGTTACACGTGCAACTTCAAAAGGGGGACAGCTTTGATTGTTGCAAACCAAAAGCAGCTGTGGACAACAAAAATAGGAACTGGAGATCATCCATCCATTTAATACATACCTGCTTATTTCTATTCAGGAGCACAGGAGTCTGGCCATGAAAGGCAGGGGTACACCCTGAACAGGTTACCAGTCCATCGCACGGCCTCACAAACTCACTCCTAGGGTACCCCAAGAAGAGTCTTGCAAGTGCAAGGAGAACATGTAAGCCACACAGGTTTGAAGAATTGAACCAGTGACCTTCTTGCTGTGAAACAACAGTGCCAAGTTTACATGTGGTATGTAATGGTAGTTTGCCAAGTTACTGGATCCAACCCGGTCTGTCACTGTAATGGAGAAGCAAAGGCTGAAAGAGCCGAAACAGGGGTGACAGTTCCCAGCCTTTTTGTTTTTCCCCTGAATCAGATGGATCTTGAAATCAGCACCTATGTTATAATTACATTGGCCTAGATTTTTGCAATATTTAAGGTTGCTTTACAGGATTACTCCAATTAAAATTCAACTTTGACCCTGTACTTAGAAAAGCCTTTTCATACAGGTATACACATGCACTTTGACATAACCATATTTTCTCATTAAGCCTCCCCCCACCTTCACTCATGAATACCTCATACTGCATCTTCTCATTTCCACATTAATGGCTTGTCGTTTTGCCACAAACAAATGCTGTTAGGCCTTCTGAAATGAGAAGCTTGGGCCAAATCATGTCAGTGGCATGTCCAAGCAAACAGAGCAAGAAATGTTGGCCAACTCTCCAACAATGGGTCTGCCTATCTCTTGCAATGGGTACCTAACTCTTGCAGCAGCTGCCAAAGCCACTTCAAATAGCTCCCACTTCAGGCAGGATCCCTTAGAATAGGTCTCAGCATCATCATGAGATTGAGGCTAAACCGGCAGAGGGACTAGCTTGTATAATTCTCACGAATATGCAAAACTCTTTGAACTCCACTGTATACTGAAAATTATGCCATGTTGCAATTTGCAGTGTGACTACAGATGATGGAGAGTTATTGATTTATGAATAGGAGAGAAGAATTCTGAAAGAGAATGATGGTTTTATGTCTTAGTATGTCATCCTCATACTTATGCTTCCCCCTCACTCGCTGCAAATGCCATCTGGTTCGTAATATTGAAATGCAGAATTTACTGTTGCATATGACTGCACATGTCTTTGGAAAATAGTAATCTAACGAATGCAAAACATAAAGAAAGTAGTACATAAAAATGTCTCAGGAGTAAAAATCACCAATATGAGAAGAGAGATGAAATGATGTCACTCCTCTCAGAAGCTGTTGATTTCATTCTTGAACTTTCCACAGAATGATCCATTAAAAAGGAAAAAATATGGCACTAAACAACAGGCTGCTGTCTGCGTGGGTGTAAGGGAGTGGGAAGATAATACACAGGCAGCAACGGATGAGTAGGCATTTGTGCAATAGCCAAAATGAAGTGGCCGTCTTTTCAGCTTGCAGCATACATTAATGTTATTTATGTTAATGTATCACACCTACAGTACATAACCACTGGCACCTCCCCTTTTGTTTAAATGACATGCATGAACCATTCAAGCAAAGATAAAAAAAGTGATACATAAAAAAGTAATAATAAAAAGTAAAGAGGATACCACCAGACGATAGATATGATGATTAAATTACTTAGGCAGTCCCGCTGTAATTAAATAGAACAAATGTGGTACTTACCAGGTCGGACAAATAGGCAAACACAACTACTGATTAAAAACATGTAATATATTTCACTGTGTAATTATTTATTTAATAAAAACGTAGCTTAAGTGCAGAAGAAACATACATAGCAAACCAAGCTTACTGCTGCCATAGGAATTAAAAGCTAAAATCCAAACCGGAGACTGGTAATCAAACACACTAGATAAATGTATTATTAGCAAATGTGGCCACAACTATAAAAACAGTTTTAAAAGTAAGAAGGTTTTTGCAGTTTGCTGGAGTGGAGCATTCATGTGTTAACATGATGCCAAGGAGCAAAAGACATCATTGTTGGTCATAGAGAATAAATTGTTGCTGTTCATTAATCTGGTAAAAGTTATGAAGCCATTTTCAAACAATCTAGGGCCATACAGTGAAAACCAGTCTTCCCAGGACTTGACATTGCAACAAGTTTCCCTTAAGCTAAGGGACAACTTAGACGAGAACTACCTCTCCTAAATCTCAGGTAGTATGCCAAGTGACACAGTTCATGCCAGTACAATTAAATTATGAATGAAATGTACAGGTTGCTCGGAACGAATCCCGGAAGAAAGCCTTTTTTTCTCTACAAAGAACATGGCGGCACAGATTAGACTTGGAAAGTTGTGTCTGAATAAATGACAAGAGTTATGGAAAACTCATTGTGGTAAATGCGAGCAACCAAAGGAGAAACGATAGGACCCCTGGAGTCTAGAAGATGTTCTTTTGAATGAACAAAAATACCAGAAGGTTGACAGTTCAGATGAGACGCTTTTGGGCATCAAAAAGAACCCAAATTGAGGAGGAGGAAGTTGTGCCAGGATGAGATTTCATGAACAGGGATCAGGCTGATTTGTCTCCAACAGAAGTGGGCAAGAAGATTATTGGCTTAGAGTAGTATCATCGGACTTAGGAATGAGGTGAGCCTGACAGCATGGGAGAACAGAAATAATGGAGACAGTAGCTTGGGAAAAGGCCAAAATACTCCATACTAGCTTATGCCAAATGTTTCATGAATAACAATCTGAAAAGAAAAAAGCATAGTAGTTCAGATTTAGAGTTAATACATACATTTTGTTGATGTCTGAAGTCACCACCCACCAAAAAAGTAATACAGTAGCAAACAACATTCAAACTTGACTCCAACACGAATCTAAGAAAAGTTGCAGTTTCTCAACAAACGTGTACAAAAGTGAATCAGTCTCTACTGACATTCATGTTAAAATGTCGAGCTTTTCAGCATAAACATTTTTTTGGTCTACATAGCTAGATTTCACATCCATGTAAACCCAGGGAGTGGAAAGTGTTGTAGTAGTTTTGTCTTAGCCTCCTACTTTTGAAAACATGTCGTTTAGTAAACCCTTCACATTTTGAGTCAATCACCTGAAGTTAATGTCCTTGCTCAGAACCAACTGGCATAGCCTCACCCTCTTCCTGTAAACCTACTGCTTCACCTTCGCTCTCTTAGATCCACCCTCAGAAAATATTCTGTTGTTGGCTGTATCAAAATACCTGCATGCAATTCCCCCCAGCCACTGAAGATATAAGAACCCCAATGGATAGACTTTGTTTTGAAGGTAATGCTCCAGAAAGGGTTGGTTAACACTCATTCACCTTATAAAAAGGATGGCTCTAGTCTGATTAACAACTTAAGAACCTGCACAATGTAGAATGTCATTCATAGAAATTAATTGAATGCTGCATGTTGGAAGGTTCCTAATTATCAGTTGTACGTCATGTATTACAGTACCCCTTCTGACCTCCAATTACAATAGTACCAATCAGAGTGGGGTTAGTTCCAAGCCACAACCAATTTGGCATAATGATTTTGCTCCCTCCCATGGGTGAATGAGTCACTTTGAAGCAAGTAAATGCATTTGCAGTCAGCCCACATCAAGATATTACCTTGTTTTACTTTCTTTCCTAATAGAACACATTCATCAAATCTTTTTTGCATGTTACTATGATTCTAACCTGCTAATGATACTGTGCTAAATGCATTGGTGAGAACACCAATCTTTTCGCTGTGACTAATAGAGATAGACGATACACAAAGACTTTACTTTGTTCCATGTGTCGGTTGAAATTTTGTTTGCCACTGTGTCCTTGAAGCCTTTGTGGGGCTCAAACCAAAATATTGTTCTCCAATACAAGTGAACCCCTTCACAGCATGCTTCTGACTGTTCAGTTTAGTAAATAAAATGATTCAGCATTAAATCGTGCACACAAAATTAAGGAGGCAGACCTTTTGATAGAAAAATTCATAGTAGTGCCTGTCAGTGTGTAAATATCAGATCTTATTTCTTTGTCATCTTAAATGGCTCAGAAAGGGGTTGTTCCCTGACAAAAGGAGTGTCAAAATAAAAGCTTTCATGTGTCCATCTTAAAAGAAGCACAATTCAGTAGAATCCCACAAATTGTTTCCTGGGTACATTTTCTAATAAAGAGTAAGTAATTTTGAATTGTAGGTTAAGTTATAGGGATTTGTATCTCTTTCTTGTTACAGCTTGATAAGCATAAAAACAAAAGCAATACAGTACTAAAGGGGAGAATGTTCAAGGAAAACTGCAACAGGCCCAAAGTTGGGCCTTGAGGTACCCCATCAGATAGAGGGGCGACAGAAGAAGAAAACTATAGTGGATTTGTTCAAGTCAGTTAAATATGACTTGAACCAATCAAAGGCTGTACCCTTCTATCCCAGACATAATTCAAGATGAGACAATAGAATGGGGTTGAAGTCAAGTTAAAATTTGTTTTGGTTAAGTTTTAAACCTCTAAAAAGTACAATGAAGGGGGAAACAAATGCTTTCCTCATCTGTAAGCCGACAGTAAGTTGGTAGACCTAAACAATGACAGCATGTCCTTGAGTTATAAATATATAATATTCGTCAGGTGGCAGTGGGAGACAGCAGCTTCTGATTGGCTTTGGTTATAAATCATTCATTATAGCTCACATAAATAATTAATATTCCAACCAAGCCTGAATCCTTTATGTAAATACTTTCAAATGGTAGAAGGTTGCCACTGTAAACTTGCATAGACAGCAGTTTGTGAACTTTGGATTGCATGCTTAGGGTGCTGTGTTTGTGTATTCTCTTCATCTAACCAGTGAATCACTATAGCACAAGGGCAAGGAAGGTGGCCTATAAAAAATGGAGCCCTGATTAGATATTATTTGGGTATACAGTACTGATAATGGTGTCCATTCTACCACAATTTACCAAAATAGCAACATAGAACAAAAAGTTATTAAAAATTAAGAGATTCTATTTACATAGTTGGTTACAATCAATGACATTCTCAATAAAACTGCAGTGGATCCTATTTAATTCAGTGGTCCTCATAATGTTTTGTCAAAGTTGAGCAGTCTGCCGATACATTGAATTCATCTGACTTAATTAAATTGGGCAACTCCTGTCTACAAAAGGTTTCAAACTGGTGTTTGTGAACAATCTGTGGTGTTACAGAATTGTCTCTCTGTCTGTGAGACAGGATTTTTAAAGCACAGTTCTGAGTAAGCATAGACATCATTTTATTTAAAGTGCAATTAGTATAAAAGATGGACAAAGAAAAATATAGAGCACTCCTGTCTTCAAGATCTCAGACTCTCATGAATGTATTCTACTCCTTCATACAAGTGTTGTGCTTTACAAGCAACTGTAACAGTTCATTTTTTTCCCCTGGCTGCTAAAGAGTAAGGCATGCAGGATTTAATCGCTACATAACATTTCTATTAATTATCTTATTTGAGTGCTAGAAATTCTCAATTACACAAAGTAAAGCGACACAAAGGCCCAATGCCAGTTCTCTTTTGTAGCTCACACACTTAACACACTTCTCCTTTCCCTTTTTCCACTGGTCCTTGAACCCCAGTCATAAGGGGTAAATGCGGACGACAACCAATATGAAATGGGACACCCTTCCAGGAACGCTATACATTGTCAGCAGTTTCTAAAGACTTTCATGTAATGGATGCAATGTCTTTTCTTAGAAATCAACATACAGAGTCACTAAAGAATAAATAACAAACATATCACAGATCAGACATCAGACATTAATCAGACATGTCTCAGAGTTTAATAATTTAACTTTACCTTCATTTCCTCCTCCCAGGATGAAATTGCGCAAAGCTATAAAACAATTTCAAAAGATGTGCAGCACAAAGAAAAACGGTTTGGAGTCGACTGAGTCCACTCCCTAGAACTAGCGGCTGTGAATTAAGCTGAAAAGGAAGCTGCGATGCTGCATGGTGTTTTGGTTGAAGCTTACAACAGACCTTAAAGACCTCAGAACATTGTGACAGCAGAGCAAATTTTCATTAAACAGAATTAAGTCTTCCATAATTATTGTCATTAAATATCCCATTAAAGTTACATAAACAATTGTACATGTTTGTTTGTTTGTGCATGGATTACTGTGGTAGTCTTGATAGTGAACTGTTGACATCCCTCCAAAAATGCAGAATTCAGCTGCAGAGTTCTTAACCTGAGGAAAAGACTTTGAACACACAGGATGCACACAACTAGCCTTTCTTGGTGGCTGCAGCTGAATTTATATTTGTTGGGAGTTTATGCCAGGTGTAAGTTGTGGGCTCACTGAGGCATGTGCCTGAGCTGTACCAAGTTCCTTATTCCCTTCAGAAAAAGATGACCCTGCCATTTCTATTGTATAATTCCCATTCTATCCCTGACTGAAACGAGGGACAGATCATTTCAGGTAATATCCCCAAGGCTCTGAAATCTGTTGCCGAAGGAAATATGGCACTCAGTCAGTGAATTCTATTAAATTTTACATTTCTCTTTTTCATTGCCTCACCCTGTTGTCTGATTATGGCTTTCATTCTGTCAATGTTATTTTTTCTAATTTTTATGATTGCTGTTGGGTACTCTTGTTCTCTTTTCATTGAGTTTTAATGTCTTGATGTGTGTTTAGTAATAATTTTGCTTGCTAAGAGAAGCACTTTTTAAGTTCGTTTTGATAATTATGACAAAGATTTTCTCATTTTTTTTAATATAATTCTCACTACTCCATGTTTTAAATTGTTCTTTTAAAGGAGATTGAGGCAGGATTTATGAAAAAAATTTGTAAACGTTTTAAGTTTGCTAGTAATAAGGTCAGATGAAGCGTTCCAAACCAAAAAGAATGAGCCCACTAGCGTATCTCTCCGTTGCCTTGAACAGGCTGTGTGCTGCAAAATGTGCTGCAGTGCTGGGGCCGAGTTTCCCGCGCTGGGCTGCGGATGTGACGTCACATGATGCTGCATGTGCATTCTCCCCGTTCTCTCGTGCCGGCTTCGCTGTTGGCTGCAGTACCCCCAACTGCCGTCGTTGTGAAGGGTGGCGCTAGAGAGTCTCATTTCTTAAAAGGAGCCTCATGCTCCTTTAAAGGTCTATAACTTTTTTGAACATAACTTTTTCACTAGCCACAAATGCTATGGAACTTCAAAAACATGCTATAAAACTGTCAAGTTATTCAATTCGAATCTTAATTACTGTACCTTTTCAGATGATTTCAAACTATAATTCAAAAAAAGTTTGGATTTATTTAAAAAAAATACTCTTTAAAAGTGTAAAGTGCTAACAAAGTACTCAAAAGCACCTTTGCAGTAACATCTTTTGGTGTACAAGGATGCAGTATTAGTGGTTTTCACAGTAGCTCTTATTGTCCCATCATTCACAGCTCATTAAAGACAAGGCTAGGGGTCCCGGAACACGACCCTGTGGCTCTGGCTGAGAAATCCCAGACTCAAAGCTTAGTATCTACAGGGGGTGACAAAACTACTTTGGTCTTTTCTGAAAATACAGTGGTTATGACTATATAACAAGGACTTTTGTTAACTTTAAAAATGTGTCCTTTTTAAAAGTTTCCTCACTGAAAGCCTTTTCTCCTCATCAGTTAGAGTAAGGGAGTCATGAGTTCATAATGTGCCCGTTTGAATGTGATACAGGGGAAATAACAACAGTGAAGAAGCTTTTTAAACTTGCCACACCTGGATTTTGTTTATTCACCATATGGTAAGAAAACTTCATCAAAAGATTTTCAAAAGGATGACAACAAGAACTGTGGCAGCTCCTGTATGCCGCCCTGTACTGATGAATGAGTGGAGTGACCATGGGGCTGAAAGGAAAATCTGTGTGTCAGTTGCCTACAGGAGAAAGATATTAAATCTGCTTTTGGTTTGGAAAGCCTTTATAGATTTGACATTGGAGGATAACAGCATTTGAGTATTTCTTCACCCGTAGATTGGTGCTGATTGAAAATAGCAGGAAACAGTCTGGAACACATTTTTTTATTATAAGGTTGCTGACTTTAAAAGCTTTGTATAAATGTGCACTTTCTTCTCTCACCTCAGCTCTCAACTGAACTTTGCTAAAACAACATTTATGCTGCAGACACTTTTCCGGAGATTGAGCTGTGAGCTGTGATATTATTGATTCATATTCACCGTCTGCTTCTGATTTGTGTAGCTGAGCCATCTTCCATACCACTGACACTCATGCCTCGGCAGCCACTACAACTTTCCAGATGGACACGAGTTGGCACTCTTGTATCCTAGAAAATGCTTCAGGAGGTGATAATATGGGCAAGACCAAAGCAGAGGACTGCAAACTGGCACTTTTGTCATGTTAATTCAACTGCATATGACGCTTTGCAAATAGGATTTACTGTACAGGGCCCCCAATGAAATGGAATTGCAGTCTCATAAAATGTACTTTTAAAGAAATTGTGCGAGGGGAACTCTGGGCAGTAAATTAAACTCCTCTGGCAGGATTAGATAGAGAGGGAGGAGGAAAAGGAGGAGGGCCGTGTGATGAGTATGTGGGGCAGCTGGAGAGCTCTTGCTCGCAGAGGTCATAGATCTGCTGGAATTCTACACCTCTTCATTTCAGTTTTTTTCCATTTTATTGCATGTTTTGTTTTTCCCCTGAAACAACTGCTAGAGAAGGAGCTGCAACATAAAATTCACACATGGATGGTTTTGGCACATTCAGCAAAATGCCCTTGAACTAGATTTTAGTGTGGAAGATCATACCTCAGTGGATGTCTGTATGGACCTGAAACCTCTCTCCTCTGCACATCATGTGAGTGCTTCAGCTCGGCTTTATGGAGAAGCTTAAGTTTCCTCTCACTCATGTAACATTCTGAAAGTTGAAGACCAATTTTAGGACGATTCTCCACACTGCAGGCTCAAAAAGCTCCTCATTAAGCCGCATGTAAGGTGGCAGCTCTGCGACAATCCATGCAGAAATCGTCTAGGACCTTGACATCGCTCTGGTCACTGAAAATTTAAGAATACTTCAGGGGTCTACACACTTCCTAAAACCCTCTATCAACCACTGAATCCCTGACCCTGATACATGTGAATGTGTGTTTGTAGAAAGCTCCCAACACATATCCAGCTGTGACTGCTGATAGAGCTTGGATGGACTTTCAACAAGCATGCATGTGAAGTTACAGGGAAAGGCAAAAAGCCTCCTCCTACTGTATGTTTAGAAAAAAAAATTGGATGCATTTCTTTTAACAAGTGTCAAAATCTTAGGAAAAGACCCATATAAATGCTATAAATTATGACAAAAATGTCATTTTTAAAGTCTGGTGTATAATGCATCTATTTGCACGTTTAAAAAAAAAAAAAAGTACTCAAAAGACAATGAGTAAAACCATTCCGCTACGGATGTGATTGGAGGTGGCCAAGCTTTTCATTGGGCAACATTTGCCATCATAATTTCATCTGAACATTGTAAACTTGTAAAGTATTTTGAGGGGAAATATTCATGTTTATCTTGGAGCAGCATTTCCTACCATTAAGATCACAACCAATCCCCCAAACTTTGGTCAGAAATTGTATGGCCTTTAAAACATTTCCAAAACAATATTTTGGTTTTTGAAGCATAGTTGTGTTAATTATTTATGAGTAGGTAACAGGCAGTAAAAAACCATTACAGTAGGATGGACAATCCTCAGTTACCCCTGACTTCAGAATCAATCCAAGAAAGGCTTTACTAGCATCAATTAAGTAAACACTCAGCTAATATTTCACTCTTTATAACAGTCCCATCTTTGTACATGTACAGAGGAGGAATAGTGAATATATCGGTAGAAGGATGATGAGGTTAGAGCTGCCAGGAGGGAGGTTTAGAGGAAGACCAAAGAGGAGATTTATGGATGTAGTTGAAGAGGACTGAAGTTAGTTGGTATGAGAGAAGAGGATGCAGAGGATATGATGAGATGGAGATGGATGATTCACTCTGGTGACCCCTGAAGGGAACAGCCGAAAGCGAAAGAAGATGATAACAATTCTATATTTTAGCAACATAAGTTGGAAAAATTCAGGATTGTTCACTTTTTATCAGTAGACATGTTGCCATATTCTTACAGCATTGCTGTGAAGTGGTATTACTCATAATGTCTAGCACTTGCAATGGTTACTGATGTTTGGAAAGGTTCACGGCCTACACTTTTTTTTTCAGTTTGGCAGTTTGTGACAACATCCATGTTTTATTCTTAATTTTAACAGATTTGCAAACAAGTCTGTCTCTTCCTGCTCTCAGCGAAGACGGAAGCTTTTCTCCTCCCACTTCCTCCCTATCTGCCCTGCTGCTGCTCTCTGTCTTGTGCAGTCTTGTCTACTTTGGAGCCTCTCTTTGCATATTCTCAGAAATCTTTTAATTGAAATTGGTTAAGTGATCTCTAAATGCAATTGACCAAATCTTCTCGACGAGAAGACAGGGCAGAGGAGAGCCCTCTTGCCCCGACGGGACGTTTGTGGCAAGATACACGACTGATGCCTGGCAGAAGTGGAGAATCGTATGTTGGTCCATACTTCATGAAGATGCCTACACAATTAGATTTCTGATAGCAGGATTTCTGCTTTTTGGAGTTGAAGGTTACCTGGCATATCGACAAATTCGGAAAATATCAGCAGCCGATCCTTTCAAGGCTGCCTGGCACGTGTGATGGAATAGGTTGTGCCATCAACACTCGCACTCAGACGTTGTGTGAGCGAAATCACAAACTGGATGTGACTCTCGAACAGGTTTTCAAACTCATTGGCGGGATGGAAAAGACCTTGGAGAAGTTGCAAGCTCGGGTGAAAAAAAACTGGACCAGAGTTCACAGACTTACTACTCACACAAACACACACATGCACTAAACCATAAACATACCTCCTGCTACTCAACGCATTTACTGCCCCTTCACCTCTCACCCTCTCCCCCTATTGGTATGTTGTTGTCTGGGTATGTTGCTATTTGTGCTGTTCCTACAGTACACAGGGTGTGTAGTGTCATCCTTGTCTTATCTAATGAACGGCCAGTGCCGACTCATGGCCGCAGCCTCAGTCACCTGTCTAACCATGTCCTATGTTGCTGGTTTGTTTTTTTGTTCTCTCGGATGGGCTGTACTGGAAAATCAATTTCCCTTCAGGGGATTAATAAAGTATCTTGAATTGAAGGGACGTCGACCCCATGTCTGACTTCTCACTTTCAAACTACATGAAATGTAGCAAAGTCTAACAGCTGCTCAGAATGAGCACAATTAAAGGAGCTTGAGGCAGGATTCACGGCCGGATCCTCCCCACCCCATCTGGCGCCCCGGTTGGCCAGAGGGGGCATGTATAGCCCAGGACTGTTGCATGTTTTTGTGAGGGTAGCTCACATTAGCTACCCAGGGGAACACGGGGAGAACATGCAAACTCCACACAGAAAGGCCCTTTCGCCAACCCCACCCAGGGTGTGGGCACTGAAGTCATGGGGGAACTAACACGCACTTCAGCGCCCACAGCGTCCCCGGCGGGAATCGAACCCTTGCTGTGAGACGGCTGCACTACCAGCTGCGCCACCGTGCCCCCTTTAAAACTTATTCATTTCATAGCAGTTTGTGGGAAATGTGTATTCTGAATTCTTATACAATGATACGATTACAGTTACACTTACTGGATCCACGTTGCTCAGTTTGTGTCGCACACTGTGTTGTGAAACAATTTGTGTTACAAGATGCTTTGGTACAGAAAATGTAAAGTCCTTGACAGGTTTTAGTTTCTTTTAAACTACTTATTAATACTTTAAGACTTAATACTTTTAATATGTTAAGACATTAATTAGCATACAAATATTGTATAATTATTACTATCACAGAGCAATCAGCTATTTTGTCTTTTTCATAGATTTTCACCATAGAAACAACTAAATTAAATGTTTTTTTAACCCCCAACACCTAAAATGAAAGAAGAAAACTAGAAAAAGTCTTTAACTCAATGAATGAAGGTTTACTCTGACATTAATGTTTAAAACTACTGATTAGCATGCATTATTGACTAGCCTTATTGATTAGCATACTTCATGAACTACATTGTGATTGTGAACATGAAAAAGCCAAAAGCAGTTTCAATATTGCACTTAAGAAATGTATGCATTTCTTTGATCTTTTCAAACTATGCAAACTTTAGAAGATGCAGATCAGACTTCAGCAATATTTGAATCAAAACATGATGTCAGTTATATGCATGAATCGTGACACTCTCTGCCAATTCAGTTCAAACAATGAATACTGATTTGTGGAGTTCTTGAGCTTTACAGTCTATGTGCTCTTTCAAAAAGAAAGAAAATAAGTATGTGGGATCGATTTGAATGCAGAATATCTACTCAATGATGAGGTGAACTACAAGCAACAACTTGACTTTCTGAAAAATACTTATTTCGTGAGAAAGTGAAGTATTGAAATCTTTTCTTTTTTTGTTAAAAATGGATTTGGAGAGACAGTCAAGATCACCTCAGCTGATATTCTCATTTAAATGCAATCCTTTGGGTGATTTGGTGATTCAAATCTTACATGCTGAAGGAAAGTTTAGGCCAAAATACTGTCACTTGTGATGAATAGTACAAGCTTACTCTGCATTTTGCTACCGAGTGTTGGCATCCCATGTGCAAAGTCTCAATCATCTCTTCTTGTCTGTGTCTTTTTAGGTGTATTTTACAGAACTGTTCTCTACTTTCACCTTTATCCCTCTATGTGTGCATCTCAAATGTTCTTACTAAATTTCTTGCTCTCCTTTACAATTACTGTGCTTTTATTCTCTCTTCACTAACACTCCCCTCCTCCCTTCTATTTCATGCTCCATTTCTTTTTTTAATTGCTGCTGGCTGAAACCTTCTCCATATTCCCAGCAGCTCAGCATTCCTCCAGTCCAACACTATTGCAGCCTTGTGCTATTCAATTACCCCGCTGTAGACTAAACTAAGTGGAGCGGGCCAGGACTGTGTGGGCTCTCAATCACTGAAACACAACTCTGGACAGCAGCCAGAAATGCTGCCTAAAATGATATAACAATGCACAGCAGCATTGATGGGTTTTTGATCGTTTTGATCGCAGTGATAAATCATTTTTATTTATTTATTTAAATGTTTTCCAGAGCGTAGCCGCAGTGTGGTGATCGACACTATCACCCCACTGCATGAACGTTGCTGATTCTTGGTCAGAATTTGTTTTCTCTGGGCACTTCAGGGGAAGTCTGCCTCCCACAGTCCAAAAGGTTTATTTGGAATTCTAAATTGAGCATGTACCATCTTTTTATTTTGTTTGTTTGTTGCTGTGCTGGAGACAGGGACGGACTGGGACTAAAAAACGGCCCTGGACTTTGACTAGGCCCGGCCCAAAGCAATCGGCGCGTGGAAACTCAACAACAATAACGCCTGGCACGAGTGTCACAATACTTAATTGTGGCTCATGATACGATACCATCCAAATTATAGCAATAGCACTGATTTGACTAGATGTTGTGTTAAGAGCCTAGTATTCTAGTTTAACTTGAATACTCTCACATAGAAATGAAGGTTGAATGTTAACCTAAAAAAATAAACCAGCAATGCCATTTTTCTCAATGTTTAGGGATAAGGAGTTTCTTCAACAGGTCACTTTTTTCTGCAACTCTGTCATTGTCAAGGGAAATGAGGATGTCTTTCTCTGTGGTCATAAGCATGGTGATCTTGTGACTGTGTGCTCCCCCCTCACAAAAGAAAAACAGAGAAACATTTTTTCTCATGAACAAATTTAATTGTCTGAAAGATGGTTCAAATGTTATTTCAATGCCCGAAAAATGTTATTTTGTTACTTGGAAAATTTTAAATATGTTTTGTTGGTGAGAAAATATGTTTCTCTATTTTTCTTATTTTTGTGAGGGGGGATATATATTGTTTTTCGGCACTACCTTGTTCTCTATAGCTGATATAACATGAATTACTCCTATGTGGGATCAATAAAGTTGTTATTTTTGCCATCTGAGAAAATTAAATATATTATATTTGGTGCTTAACTGTTTCCAACAATCTTTTTCATGTGGGAAGTCAGGATGACATTCCCTTTATCCAAATGCACTTTTGTTCTTATTCTACCAAAGTCCATGTTGTGCACCTTTCCAAAAAGACACATGTTTACTGCACCAATAATTTCTGTATTAATTCAGATTTTTGATCGATTTCTTTTTATGTTTTGAAGATAGTTTTAAAAATAAAACCGGGTTAAACTTTAGCCAAAACGAGGCATAGTTTAATGCCTCGGAAAAACACAGAAAAACTCCCACAGGGAACTCAGAACTTCTTCACAAATAACTTAAAAATCACAGAGAGGAAAAAAAACACTTGCAGCCCCGCTCTCTGATGAGCTGACGGGCTGCAGGTGGTTTAAGGATGATTTATGGTTCTGCGTTAAATCGACGCAGAGCCTACGGCGTAGGTTGAGCGGAGACGCGCGCCGTACGTTGCGCGTCGCCGCACGTTGCGCGTCGCCGCACGTTGCGCGTCGCCGCGTAACCTACGGCGTAGGCTCTGCGTCGATTTAATGCGGAACCATAAATCAGGCTTCACAGCGCGACTCACTGTCCGGGCTCATATATTTAATACATTTATAAAACCCATATATTTATAAAGCCCCGCCTGGCCGAGCACTAACACTGTGGCCGGCCGCCGGCCGTCCTGGAGTACCGGTCTTTCTGTGATTCTCCAGATCACACAGATGGCCAGTCCGCCCCTGGCTGGAGATATATCCAAGCTGCACTATTCCTCAACCCAATAGCAGCTGGAATCAAACTCCAAACTCTCTCGCAGTTTCATATAGAGAGTAATTAATGGGCGACTCGATGACTACAAGGTGCCATTATCCCAAATCATCACCCCTTCACCAATGCACTTTACGAGCACATAAGAACAGAACATCTCATACAAACATACTAAGCTGTTGCTGTTAATAGCCAGGCATCTCCACTTTGATCTCCTTGCAACCGTTGCAAGGAAGAGATGGTTATGCAGTCTTTGGAAATTTGGTCGAAAATGCAGATTACTATGGAAATACGTAATTATTCTGCCAAACGTGGTACACAGTATGCAAACAAATGTACAGTCTGAGGTAACGATAGTGTACTACCTCCAGAATCTTTTTTGGCATGCAAATCTTCAGTCTATCTTGCAAACTGGATGCCGTGATTCAGCGGGCCACTACACTGGAACTGAGTCGGAGCAGTCATGTTACCAGCTTCTCGAACTTCTTACTTTTTAGAAGTGCATTCCACAAACAAACCACATTATAATTGCTTCTTTTTTAAACACACTTATACTGAGTTGTCAGAGCCGGATATGTGATGTACTTGTTCTTCTACTTACCTCATGGGTGTAGAAATAGTTAACACAAGTTATTTTGTTTTAAATTTATCCTGCACAACATTCTTACAAATGAGTACTAGCTGCATGTTAGGTTTACCGTCAGAGTCGGACCATTTATTTTGCTTATCCACAAGTCTTGCAGCTCCAGGCTAACAAATCAAGACCCATATCTCTGGACCCACCTGAATCTCCAGACTCACCTGGATCCACGAAAGCAATGGTGCAGTGACAATTTGGATGAAGTTTGAATCACTGTTGTACCGTCAGCACTGTCATGTACTTTGATGGACGCAAATATAAGAAAAAGAAAGCTTAATTGCACACTTACGAACGTCAAATATTAACAAATTTATAATCGTTCAAAAATAAATAATGTTGCTTTTCAATTTATTTATGTAAACAATCATGACATATTCTTTGCGATGTCATTTATTAGCTTTAACTTACTTGTCGGTAAAGTCAGCCCTGTTTGGCAGTTTCCAATATGGAGTTGTGGGATCAGAAGGACTTGGATCCCTTAAAGAAGGTGGATTTGGCATCCGACATTTAACATACATGAAGTATGTAATTACTGAACTGACTTAGTAGAAAGAAACCCTCAATATCCTAGTTAAAAGTTTTGTTTTCATCTTATTCTTTCAGCCAAAATAAGATGTAAGTGAGCGTATTTAATTTAAGATGAATGGATGGATGCCATTTTTTTTCCCCATTTGATTGTGTTTGTCATCTGTCGTGTTACATGAAGCGATAATGATGAGTTTGTGGTTGACGTTACCATTTTTTATCATTCCTCACATGGTCCCTTAATCAAGCTAATGCGTATCTGTTTTAGCAGCAGCTTGTGGTAGTTCTGACAGTTTCAAATACCTTCAAAGTATGCAGCACAAAAAATAGACATATTTGCAGTTGTAAGCATGAAAATAAATATATAAAGCTGGAGTAGGACATTTCTAGGCCACACACATATACTATGTTATCCAGCAAAGCAAAATACACACAAACACGCGCTTATCTCCTTCTCTCTGAGCCCCCACACACAGCGGAATAGCTCTATCTGCATCACACACACACACGCACACACACACAATTCACTGAGGTATCCAGAGTAATTATCAGGCTGTTAATGATTGCCGTGCATCAGCAGTGCTCCAACCATTCATTACAAGTGCTTCTTCAGGCCCCTACCGGGCCCGCGAGACTCCTTATCACACACCACACTACTTGATGGGCTTAATGCAACCTATTAACCAACAAAAGTCTGGATGTGAAATTTGCCAAACCCCTCCCTTCAGTAATACACTTTGATTTATGTTTTTGTATCAGTACCAAGTACCAAGCACTGGATTTTGGGTGAGATAAGTAATATTTTTTTTTATCTTCTTATAAGGGGATGTTGCTCTGTAAACAGCAATTACTCTTGTAAGTGCTACTGTGGAATGAGCAAAGGGTGGCGACTTATCTTGAGTAATTTTTAAGTCTCGCCATGTCTGCGTGAGATGTACGGCAAGGGTGCAATGAGATTTGCAATGATTGCTGCACATCTTGACAGCCGTAGCCTTTGCAGACACCCCTGGTGTCCTTCAATGTATCCCGTCCTTTTACCACATTCATGCTCTCTCCTCACCCTGACCCCTGTCACTACTCTGCACAGAGGTTTTCACTTTGAGAGAGAGGAGGTCGATAATGTCTGTTCACATGATGGTAGGGAGATGTCACCGTGGCGTTAATGAGGAGCTTTCCATTGTATCGAGGCATGGTGTGTGTGTGTACGTGCATGTTAAGTTGTGGCATAATGACAGTTACTATGTGCTGTTGAAGTTAGAGATGTTGGAATACACGGTGCATATGAATGTCTGTGATTTATTTATTGATTTTGGTTTTTCCATACGTATCATTTCACAAACTGCAGTAATATGTGTTGTATCAATACTAGTATGGAGACAAATCCCTATATAACTGCAAAAGACACAAGTACTGTCCGGGCAAAAAGGAAACCTTGTGCTGCAATACATTACCATGTCATGTCATGTCATGTTTATGTCCATCTGCAAGAATTCTGCATTTTTTCATACCATCTATTTTATGTACCCACTTAATCCAGTCATGGTGGGGTTGGAGTCTATCTCATCTGTCATCAGGTGAGAGGCAAGGTACACACCCTGGACAGGCTGCCAGTCCATCACAGAGCCAGACACCCATGCACAGGCACGCAGTCAATTTAGAGCACCAGCCAGCCTTATATGCACATTTTTGTGTTTGCTGTGTAGTAGAAGCTGGGGTACCTGGAGGAAACGTACACATGCATGGGGGGAACATGCAACCGCCACCATGCTGCCTGACTGTACTTGTTTCATGTTTTACCATTCGGCCAAGTTGTAATTCAGGATGTTTTCAGCACTGATCAGTGGGACATGCTATTTAGACGAGTCTCAAAGTCATTATCACCATTCTCAGATATTTGTTCGGAGATATCTTGATGGTAACTTGATTTCAGAGTAACTTGGGATCACGTCGGACAGAAATATTTCCTCAATTTGATTTCAAACCCTTAAACTATCTCCCTAACCCACACTCACTTTGTCAGCCTCTCTTCCTGAAGACTCCACCACACTGAGTTCCATTCTCAAAGGCTTAAAGTGTGTTCAAAAGCCCTCCAAGTTGTGTTCAGACTTTAACAAAAAAAGCTCAAGTGCAGCAAGCGTGTCAAGAATGGAGAGAATTCCTCTTTTTTTTTTCAAGAGATCCGTGTTCATAGTTCAGTAGGAATGTCTATATCAGTAAAATGTGAAGATATTGGCAGTAGAGAGCGTTTGAAGGGAGAGACAATATATTTCGTTCTTGTTGCAAGTGCACGTAATTACAAACAAAAATGTTTCAGGAATCCCCTTAAAGGAGCATGAGGCTCCTTTTAAGAAATGAGACTCTCTAGCGCGACCCTTCACCACGACGGTCGTTGGGGGTACTGCAGCCAACAGTGAAGCCGGCACGGGAGAACGGGGAGAACGCACATGCAGCGTCATGTGACGTCACATCCGCAGCCCAGCGCGGGAAATTCGGGACCGAATTGCAGCACATTTTGCAGCACACAGCCTGTTCAAGGCAAAGAAGAGATACACTAGAGGGCTCATTCTTTTGGGTTTGGAACGTTTCATCTGACATTATTACTAGAAAACTTAAAATGTATACGGATTTTTTTCATAAATCTTGCCACAATCCGGCCTCAATCTCCTTTAATATAGCCACAATACTTACGCATCCAAAGGTCTTCTTTTGTGTCTAACACAGCAATTAAAGACAATGAAAGGAATTTGTCGAGAACAAAATAGGTATGCAAGTTATGTATGTGTCCAGTTTTTCAAATATAATGTCATAAAATGTACTCTGGTTTGGGCTCTGGTAATCAGGTTTTAAAGGAATATTGAGGGCTAAAATTAACCTTAGGTTTGTTACTACATAGTAATGTGTATAAACTTTTGTGAAGTCAATCAGTTTTGAAAGAGGACTGAATATATATTTGCAACATAATGGATTTAACGTCAGCCCAGAGGGCAAGTAGTCACTTCAGAATAAATTGCTTTTTTTAAGGCTCTGACAAGATTCAGAAATGTCGTATCACTTAGCTGATGGTGTGAATAGGATCCAATAGGATAGATCAAGGTATTCTAACTTTGTGCTTGGACAAAATTTGTAGAACTAAGGACTGTTTGTACAGGAATGTCCTTTCATTTCATTTTGCACCATCTTAACTCTGTACCAACCATCTGAAAAACGTTGGATGTGCTTGTATTGATAGATGCAACATAAGTAGTATCCACCTACTGTCAGGACTCCCACACGATCACTTAAGTGATACGACATTCTTGAGTCTTGTCAGAGACTTCCATCCATTTTCTATACCCATTTTTTATCCTTAGCAGGGTCACGGGGGTCTGCTGAAGCCTATCGCAGCTCATTACAGGCGAGAGGGAGGGGTTCACCCTGGACAGCTTGCCAGTCTATCACAGGGCCTTGTCAGAGACTTAAAAAAGCATTTTATTCTGACGTCACCCCTTGCTCTTTGGGGTAATTTTAAAACCATTATGCTTCAAATGTTGATTCTGTTCAAACTCAAAGCAATTTTGATCATTTTGCTCCCTCCCGAAGGTTTACACTCGAGACGTCTAGTCATAGACCTAGTGTTTCTTTGGCTCTAGAATATTCCTTTAAATAAGCAATTTCTCCTCAGGGATCAATAAAGTATTCTGTTTCTGAAATATTTCACATCAGTGAGTCATCTCTGACATATAAATATAAAAAAATAAAAAATCCAAAGTAATTGGCCTCAGGTGTCAGATTTGCTTTTTTATGGGGTTGAAAGGTTTTTCAACCCCATATGTTACATGATTATTGACTAATAAAGTAATAAACTAAATACAAAATCTGTCCTCTGGAGGCACGCTAATGCAACCAGCGTAATATAAATAAATAAAAAGCTGATTTGGAGCTTGTGAACAGCTTACTTGCCACAGACGAGCTGGGTAAAAATGACCTCCTTCAGGTGTCATGAAAAGATCATGCAAATCTATTTTTCATGCATGCATCATGATTAGGTAGTGCTATAGCACAACTACAGTACATTGTATTAATGAGGCCAAAAACAGCTGGTGAATAGATTTTGATGACTTAGATGACTGTCACATCCAACGCTGCCTGAGATGTGCAAATGTACAAAAGTGTTTCTGTTACATTTCTGCAATAAACTGGATTATGAACAAATCTCAAAAAACGGATCATAAAAGCGTAAAAAAGGTATTTGTGATATTTGCCAGTTTTTTTCGAATTGAGGTAGCTTTTTGCAATATTGAAGTCTGGAAATGTGACTACTTAAACTGGGTTCATTTTTGTAGCCCCTGGGGTTATTACCCCTGTACCCATTTCTCTGCTTGCTAACACGCTCCCTGCATGCAAGTCACCTTTATATCTTGCTTACTAGCATTGCTGTTCATTTGCTTCATTCTACATACAGTAATTATCTTCATGAAATTTGCAAAGATCTGCTGTTTACTGGTTGATATCCCGTCACAGACGAGGTGTCTTCACAGATTTTATAGTGAAGCTGTGTTTCGTGGGTGCTGAACAACTTCTGATGTTCAGCAAACAGCATGTAATGAGCCATGTGGTTGTTTTTAGCCATATTTGGCTGAATTAATTTTAGTTGAAACGCCTTTCTAGTTGAGCCCTATTCATGCTATGTTGTGTTAGTTTAGGTGCATTTTTATCACTAATGCCCCATTCACACAGGATTAAAATTATCCAGGAACCTGCTTGTTTGTATTAATCACAGAGGGTGTCTGGGACATGTACCATGTCTGTGATTTGTAGAGTTAAAGTACCTCCCTTATTTCAGCAAACACCGAGGTCATGAGATGATTTTAATCCTGTCCTAATGCACATGTCAGTAATTCGGTGATGTGCAACATATCGCCGTGTCTGCCCCCTTTCCTGGCATAATTGTAGCAGCTGCGGTACATAGTGTGATATTATATTACAACTTCAGCCTATACGCAGCCCATATAATGTGATGATCTTATATTTTTAGATGATAAACTTATAGAAATCAATCAACATTAAGCTTCACACAGAGACTAATAAAATAAGGGCAGTTTCTAAATATGCGTTCTTGTGTGAAGGTTACTTGCGTTCTTGGGAACTGTGAAACAGCCAAGAAGTCCAAATTCGCAAAAGATCGACAATGAGATGAAAACACGTGTGGCTGCATCACATGTTTTTTTTTTTTTTTAAAGTTTCCCACTTGTCTGTATTCAAGCATGTCTCAGGGCTGGGGTGCTGTCTTAAACCTCACTGGACGACATCATAGCAGTTGTTTTGTGTTAAAAATGTATTTAGCCATTGAAACTATGTCCTTTTCAATTATATTACTTAAAAATTGAAGATTTAAAATTGGTAGTTTTTCATTGTGTCTTGTCAAGTTTGTCCTTTTCAGCAGAGGCTTAAGAAAATTAAAATAAGATTGAAGTATGAAAAGGGATATCTTAAATATTCTTGCAATGTCTCTGCCCTTTATTGTGTGTTTCAGACTGCAGTAATGTCCTACTTATACTCATTTACCCAATAAGGGGTATTATTTGTGCTATGTCTAGGGTTGAGCAGTACTATACGTTTATTTGTAATAAGCTTATGTGCTATTCATCAGTCTCTACATATTATGGTTAGGCATAATTTACTATAAAAAGGTTTAGTGTAATATACTTTTTCCATCTAAAGGTTTTCTTCATGCTTTTCAAAATGGCCAGGAACCAGCAACCGACCTTGTCACAAAATATTCAGTTTAATATTACAACTTGTGTCTTTACTGAGTTGATGAGACCCATGGACATAATTGTTGTTTTCCCAAACAGAGCATAAAACCATCTCCTGACATCTTAAAACCAAGAAACGCTGACACTTGCCAGCAGCTTTTGCACCTGTCAGGTGCACCCAGATGAATAAAAGTGATGTGGCGCTGCCAGTATTTGAGCAATTGATATTTGAACAGTGACTGACCCGAGACCCTGGGAATGACTCACGAGGAAAGTGAGGTGGAGCACTTTTACAAAGGAACCCAAGTATGACTCATACATGTCAGCCTTGTGCTCCAGTGAGGCCATTTTGTTTGGCATGTAAGCATCAAATCAATGGAAAGCTTCATTTGTCTTTCGGCTCCTATTTTTTCTTTTATTCTCTTCTTTATCTGGACTTCTGCTCACTTTGTTGACAAACTGAGCAATCCCCACATGGTACAGTATATAATGCCTCATGTGTCTCAGTGTTGAGTTTCACTGTTTCACAAGTGACTTAGTCTCATATATAAAACTATTCTTATGTCAAATTTCAGCACTCACGTTGTGAGAGGATTTGTTATTGTTGTTGACCTTGGTGGTTAACATTTCCTTATTTCACACTACCACCTGGGACAAAAAAATCAATGAAGTCAAAATTCATGCTGTGCTTAGTTCAGGTATCCATGTTGCCTTTAATTAGCAGCTGCAAGACAACATCCTGCTTATTGTTGGAATTAAAAAAAGGAAAAAATGGAAATGATTATAAATGTGTTTCAGTAAGACCATAGTCCAAGTCGATGGTCTGAATGCTAATTGACTTATTTACATGCACTCATAATGGGTATGTTGGAGGACCAGGCTTAAGTGGTGATTATTATTTTCTTTGCTGCCGAAACATTGCCTGTGGGAAGAGCTCAAGTCGACATTAAACACATAAGCTCTTTCCCCAAAATGCTTAAAACATTCTCACCTGCCAGTACTGCTTCCATGACACCATTTTTCTTTTTCTTTTTTTTCTGTTCAGCAATTTTTGAATAAGAAGGTTTACCAAGAGAGAGTATGCAGCCTAGGGCAGTACAGCAACAAAACAATCTCAGGATGTCGAAGCATTAGGTGTCTGGGTGGGAGTTGTGTTGGCAGTAACACCGCACACGAAGTGTTAGTCTCGTAGTTATAAGATCAGCTCCTGGTAGAATCATGTCATGAACCCAGGAGGAAGTTTTGTAGCCTAAGCTTATTCAGCAGTGTAAGGCAACACTCTCAGCACAACATAGCCCCCCCATGTCCTGAGCTAATACATTTTTATTACTTGTGTCAGGCTGTTTTAAGATACTAAACTATGCAAATGATGAATTCGTCCCCAGGTATATTTTCTTGCTGACAGTTTGGAGAAAAGCTGAGTGTCATAGCATTGAATTTATTTTTTTTTGCTTAAGGTCTCTGTTTTGAACTATTTCTCATGCACATATTTGTGTAGATGTTGGGTTTCAGAAATGCAATCCCAATTCCAACATAGTTGGGATGCTGTGCAAAATGTACAATCTCTTAGGCCCACATTTTATTTAAAATAAAATATAAAAAACCAACATGAAATGACGAAAGTGAGGACATATAGTATGTTCAAAGGTAAAAAAGTGATTTTGAATTTGGTGGCATGAGCAAATCTCACAAAAATTGGAAAAGGGCAATGTTTACCACTGTGTAGCATCCCCTTTTGTTTTAAATGATGTCCCATTCTTGACTCGCATGGGATTCATACTCCTCAACGAACCACAGGCAGACGACTTCAGCATCCAGACTCTTGAACTAAAAAATTATGGTTTCTGTAATGAATGTGTTTAAACATTATCTTCTTGAATGATGCAAGACCTTCCCTGAAAAAGGGTGTCTGTATGGGGACATATGTTGATCCAAACTCTTTTTTAGCATTGGTGGTTTGAATTGAAGTGCAAACTGTCCATTTCCATGGGTACTAATGCAACGCCATACTTTCAGAGATGCTGAGCCCTAATAACAAGAATGATTTTTAGTCCATAGTTTCCACCCAAAAAAAAACAAAAAACTAATTTTGAGTTGTACGATCGCTGGATACTTTATCACTTTGCCCTTAGTTCAGTCATTAGGTTCAAGCTTTGGCCCATAAAAGATGGCACCATTTTTGCATCATATAGCGTCTTCTTCACATGATAGAGCTATTACCAACATTTCTAGATATCATGGTCATCTGTGTTCTTAAGACAGCAATTTCCAGAAGTGTTTCAGAGCCAATGTTGTGATTTCCATCAGTCATATAAGCAGTGCTCCCTGAGGGCCCAAGGAATATGGGTATCGAATAATGATATTGAACTTTGTCTCAAGCACACAGACATTTCTTCAGATTCTCAGAACCCTTTGATAATAGATATTTAAAGTCTTTTCAATTCTGTGCAGAAGGGTTTTATTGCAATGTTTCACTATTTGTTGATGCATCTTTTTACATCTCTAGCCATCTTCATTTCTGAGAAAATTTGGGTCTCTAAGATGCTTTTTATATACCCATAATGTCACTTTCTGCCACTGGAGTTCATTATAAGCTAGAAAATTCAATGAAGAGGTAAAACGTCTCTCTATTAACATGTGACACACTTTCCACATTCTATTGTTTATATTCCCAAAATGACAGTAGAAGCTAAAGGTTTATTTGGGTGTATCCAATAAAGAGACACAAGGACTGAATCTCTGGCCAAAAGCAGACTTTACAGTTTCCAATCAAACTGTGTCACATCTCAACTTGTGTGTTGTGAAGATGTATAGTTGATAGAAAATGCCATCTTAATGGTTCTGAGACTCAAAGAAATGGCCAGAGCGGCCTCCTATTACTTAAGTTTCTCTGCACTCTGGGCCTCGGCTAATGGGATATGCCTCACTCTGAACAATAGTTCCATTAAACACCAAGTCAGAAACAAGAAGTTGAACACAAAGCTTTTCAAACTGGTGAGCCAAGCTGAAAGATGGAATTTCAGCTGCTTGAGATTAAAAGCCCGCAGCAGCAGATGGAAGTATAAAGAACGAGAGGAGAAGCAGAGGGGGGAAAAAAAAATCGTAGACTGAGGGAAAAACGAGGAAGCACAGGCGCAAGACAGAGGTGGCAGGCAGTCAAAGTGGCAGTTACACTGTAAATAAGGTCTCCCCGCAGGGTGCTTAACTCTGGACTGCCTTTGTCTGGCCTTTAATAGCTTACAGGGCTGAGAGAGACAGATTAGAGCAAAACTGCAGGGACACAGAATACAGGCTTTGTCTACAGCTGGGATTTATCTCCCACCCTGAGTCTGAACTTTGTTTTCCTGAGGGCCTCAGCTGTGTTGACTTGTAAAACCAAAGTTGTGTCTCAGTTCCTGTTGCCTACTGAGCCTGAATCATTATCACCTCAAAGAGATTATCTGTACAGTTTGAATGCTCTTTCTCTGTCTGCTGTATGATTCTGGTTGACAGCACCATCCATAAAACTCGCTGCAACCAGCTTGTGCCACATTGATGGACGTGGATAGTTAGGGAACTTTAGGAACTTTATTGGGATGCATTTTCCTCGTTGAGACAGAATGGCACGAAATGAACTAGGCTCATTAATCAAAGTGCAGCCGAAAGGAAAAACATGGGCAACATTAATTTTCACAGCAGAGTGGCTGAGGGGAAATGATTAATATATTATCATGAGGAAACAGGTTAAAAAGCCCTGATTACTGTCACAAAATAGATCAATGAGAAGTTATACATTATTTACCCATTTTGTCATCGTAAAATGGGCTGCAAGAAATAAATATACAAAATGTTCAGTACACTCTCATTGTACTTGATTCTCCCTCTGTTGTTGGAATTAATAGTTTACTAGAATTTACCTAATTGATTTGCATTGGCCTGGAAAAAAAAGGGGGGTGTTGTAATTTACATAACACACGCCGCATTTAAAAATCAGGTGTCGTTAATAATGAGCATATCTGTTTGAAGGAGCTCTTCATTAGTGTGAATGAGCATGTGACTGCTCAGGCTTTGATGTGACTTCACAAGGCAAAACGCGGACTGGGATGGCTGGGAAGTTCTGAAAATGACCGTTGGGTTGAGCGCGTGCGAGAGCTTCTTTTGAAATTAAAACTTAACAAAAGATCCTAACTTCGTGTGATGTGCCACACCCAAGTTTTGAGGGAAGTTTTGATCACTCCATGGTCTCACTGACTGGAACTATGAGGGAAGTCTAAGATCCACGTTCTGCATTGTTTGCCTGCAAATGCAACCTCTGCATTGCAACTCTGGACATGGAGCTTCTCTGGACTTCACGGCCCATGGAGTATTCCCTGCTGCTTTAAAACTTTCAGCATGTACACCACCGACGTGTAAGTGAATCAGTCTGGAGTAGGATTCAGGTCACTGGACATGTTTTGCCACAGTAGAGTTTTTCATTAGCGTCACCTTTATCCTCCCTCTGTTGGCTTCGTGTTTCGTCTGCTTTGATAATTTCCTTTTCTCAAGCCCCCTGCCCGTCCCCCACCCCCAAACCTGAGAATAAATAAATAAGCTGACAAGCGCGCACTCCCCAAACTGGTCTTAGCAGCAACAACACAAGCAAGGCACCTGCGTGTTTTGATGGCGGTATGCTAATTAGCTTCTGCATGAGCGGATGCTCCTTCCGAAGGAGAGGAGAGCCTAATTAATTTTCAGATTCGAGCTTTGATGTGTCTAATTGCTCTAAGCTTCCCAACTTCATTAGTCAGTGAGCTCCCTCGGTGGATGGTGAAACCAAGTCCCTGCTGTTAGTGAGGAGAGATTTACCTGCGTATTTTTAGGCTCTGTTATTATTAGATCCACTCTTGCTGCTGCAACAGTTCAGCCTTATCGAAAAACCAATAAGAAGAACCCTTTATTATATATAAAATTGTCCTTTCGCCACATTGGCGGTTTTGAAATAAGTTAATCCACTACATCAGCTTTGTTTTCCTGTGTGCTGGCCTTAGTGCATCATGTATTCTGGTAGATCATAGTGCAGAAACATGGTCACAAAAATGGTAACATTAACAGTTATTAGGGCCTTCGCACTGTCAGTGCTCGGGCCCTATTGTAGGAATTTTTCTCGTTTTTTTCTTTTCCTTCTTCCGACGAAATGAGGGCCTTTTTGCCCCCCTAAACCGAGGCCGGTTTTAGGGGGGGGCAGGGGTAGGCTGTGCACACCCAAACGTGCGTCCTGCCCACCCAATCAAAGTTATGGGGATTCTTTATTTTTGTATAATTTAATTTTTTTATAAATATAAAAAAATATCACAGAATATCTGTACCGTTTCCGATTGGGGTGGGTACTGCGCATAATTTTTAGACACAACAATGAACGCATACTGCAAAAGTTGTGTCTCGGCGGAGGAACCCAGTGTTCAGAACAGCACACACTGAAGGCTGATTTATGGTTCTGCGTTATACCAACGCAGAATGGTGGGCGTCGCCACGTAACCTACGCCGTAGGCTACGGCGTACCCTACGGCGTAGCCGTGGCAACAGAGTCTGCACCGCAGCGCACCGCCACCCGCACCGGCGCTCTCTGCCCTCGCCGGGATGGAGACGCCTCTCTCTATCCCGGTCCATGCCGTGCAGGCTCTGGAGCCACCAGCCTGCCGCGGGACCTTTTTAAATCAACGCAGAGCCTACGCCGTAGGCTACGATTGATTGATAAAAAAAAAAAAGCAAACAAAAAAAAAAAGCAAAAAATAAATGCAGCCTCAACAGGGCACAAGCCAGTGTCCTATTTGTGCCGGTGTTCTGCCATTTTTTGCTGCTTTGCCAAAAATGCTACCTAATGATTTCTACCTTTGCGGAGCTACAATTTTTGTGTTTTGTTTTTTTCTGTATTTTACTCCATAGCCCACTTCCTTGTCTCTTGCCAGGCCGTTATTGTAAATAAGAATGTGTTCTTAATGACCTGCCTGGTTAAATAAAGGCCAATAACTGAATTAATATCAAATAAAGCGATAGAATTGTTTTTTTTTCTCTTTATCGTATAATGTTCACAATGTGTAATGCAATTCATGTCATGGGTCGTGTATTTTGATGGATCAAATACTGAACATCCCATATTATCCATTTTACATCGTGCAAGAAATGATTGGCGGGGCACTCAAACTTTGAAAATCGATTGTGCGCATGCGCAGAACCACAAAGTAGCATTTCTCTGCAGGTAGCAAGGATTGGCAGAACACCGGTCCCAAGCTCGGGTAAATGCAGAGGGTAGTGTCAGGAAGGGCAATTGGGTTAGCATATTGTGGAGAAGATAGATGAACTGATATGATGACAGCATAGTTTTCTATGCATTTCGGGGGTTTGACCCCCCGAAATGTTTTGTCATGTGGTGTCATCGGACTCTGTTTTGAGTCCGAGAACATAATTGATGCAAATTAGCCCCGCCCCTTCTTCTGATTGGTCCATAACTTTTGAATGGTATGGTAAATGGCTTACACTTATATAGCGCTTTCCAGCTGTACTCCTACAGCCCCAAAGCGCTTTACACTGCAAACATTCACCCACACAGTTGTCACACACCGGTTGTCGGCGGAGCTGCCATAGACAACGGCGCTGGTCTGACAACAGGGGGATTCAGTGTCTTGCCCAAGGACACTTTGGTAGACACAGGCGGAACTAGGGTTCGAACCAACTGAGCCACCTTCCCCCTCTATGACATAGAGTCGTGGGTGGTGTCATTGGACTCGGTTTTGACTCCTTCACCTTAATTGGTGCAAATTAGCCCCACACCTTCTGATTGGGCGATATTTGATAGTCCCTATTTTCTGGCATAACTTTTGAATGGTTTGACAGAGAGTCGTGGGTGGTGTCATCAGACATGGTTTTGAGTAGTTGACCTTAATTGCTGCAAATTAGCCAGGAAATATGGATATAGTAGGAATTACTGTGGATATAGTACTAGAACAGTATCATTTGTACAATTCTAGGGGCAGAGTGCACAGTGGTTTGCATCATTATAGTGACTTTTGTTTGCTAAAATATTCGAGGACACTGGTAAAAATGATTCATTTATCTAGGAAGTACTCTTGAAATGGTACCAAAGGCCCATAAAGAAACAAGTTGAAGACTGCTGGCTTGCATTTTTAGGCAGGGATGAGGATTGGGGTTTTTTTTTGGGATATTAGGATTGGCCTCATTAGTGAGCTAGTTGGTGGTATGGGCTCAGAGTCCTGAGCTGAAGCCCGGGGACTTGCTGACTTGTAAAAACACCTTTTCTCTGTGCTTTTATTATGACTTTTCCCTCAGCTCATATAGTGCCTTTTGTATAATCCGAGTGAGTGATTGACCCCCTCAATTTGACTGTGTAGGGTCATTTTCTGTGACTAATTGGCCTCTGGATTCCTGTCTTTAAAGTAATGATAATCACTTTATAAACAAAGGTGTTTTGTAAAAATGAAAATACTTTTGTTGTAGCTGTGCATCAGATATTTTTGCCTCTGCAGAATATTTTTACCAACACAAGATAATAATGAATGCAATCCTGCTCTAAAAGTATTACGATGGTGGAAAAATTCATGCTGGCAACCCATATTTCGACGCTTTTGCCTATATATTTAGTTCTATCACAGAATATCACACTATTAAAATTTTTGTACCATGAAAATAGCTTTTCTCCACCCAAGTGATCTCACACCTAGAATGAAAACCAATTTTTCTCCAACAGTTTTGCTGAAAAGCTTTCGCTTTTCATTTGTCTCACACTAAGGCCCATTCAAAACTTTTGGTACTGATAATCCATAATTCAGTCTTATTTTGACACATCAGAATCAGGTCCTTCATTTTGATTTCTGCTGATCAAACGGGAGTAAAAGGGTCATCAACAAGAAGTTGGACTTGGCGTGCCTTCCTTTCAAATGCTCCTAGTCATGAGCTGTTTGCGGAAGGAACTGTTAGTATGAATCACAAATTCACAAAACAAAAAAGCTTTGAGATTGAACTCTATTTAAAAAAACTATTTTCGATGTGCCAGTTTGGACATAAATCTGAGGTGAGGTGAGGTGAAAATCCTGCTTTTTATTTTGCTGTAACTTACTTCTGAGGCCAACACGATGATTATTAACTAGCTACATTAGCCTGTAGCATTGAAACAAGCTTGGCTAAAATCTAGTTGAACTTTGTTGTGCTCTTGTTCTAAGACATGTTTTACAAAGTAGCCTTATGTTGTTCAAGCCTATGTGAAGGATCTTCCTGAATTATTTTTCTCCTGGAAAAATGCAATTGGCTGGAATCTAAAAGGTTTCCTACTTTACAGCTTTGGGCTCTGTCTATTTGCATGATATAGGCTAATGCATGTAGTTTTCAAGCAGCTGATCGAGCTGAGATTGGCTCCATTTTACAATTACTTAAAACTGATAAAACAGCAATTGTTGATAGTTATCCGCGTAAGGCTTTTTCTTTTTGTTTAACTTCAGTCTTGAATAATGGCTTCAATGTTTTAAAGCGTTACTAAAATTTTCTGTGCAGAATTTGACTTTGTTTTATCTAAAGACAGACAGCTTGAGCGACAGTGAGAATAATTACATAAGGCAGGGCCTGGTAAAGGCTCATTTGAATTCCTATATGAATTATACATTAGTGGATCAAGGCTGAACTCATCATCTGCCTAATAAACTGTGTGACTTGATCAAGAATCGACAATATCATACACAGGATGACTGGAAATTTTAATTTAATAGACAGTCAAATATATGTATATTCCTCGGTCAGACTTTTTCTCTTCACTGCACAGTCAGTCTACTTAGCTGCATATTTACGTTCCAATACACTGGCAAACATTAATTAAAGAGGAGACCAAAGTTCCCTGCCAGGGCTATGTTGGGGCTGATCCGCCCCACTAAACCATTTCCATTTGCCCTTGGATTTCTAGCTGATGCAGAATGAGGGAGAATTTCAATATTGTATTTGTTCTTGTCAACCTATGAGCAAATACTGAACCAGCCTCATCATATATTTACATTATAATTAGCTTTGTCCAAGGGTACAACCGTTTTTGTATTTTCCAGTCGATTTGAATTGCGACACAAAGTGTAAAAGCATTTATGCACGAGTACATTTATGTTTGTACAATCATATGGAGAAAAAAAAACAATTTCAATGTTTTGGATTTACTAAACATTTATCGAAGTAAATTGTTTGGTCCTTACAAGGTCTTAAGACTGGATAAATGCAACATAAACATATATCCCGATGAGCAGGTTTTTCAAGATCCCCCCCAGCACTTCATTAAGGATGTACTTTGGTCATTGTAAAACTTGATTCTTTTCTCTTTTTTTGGTCATTATGTTGTACATTTACTGGTATCCTTGTAGCTATTGTCCAAGCTTTCATGGTTGGACATGTCTGTCCAAAGGACATTGCTCCAAATGACTTGATGCTCTTATATTCTTTTTAGATAAATGAGGCCTCCGCTTTGCAACCCTTTGAAACAAGTTTTCCTATTGCTCTGTCATGAACTGAGTAATCTGAAATGTAAATATGGTTTTCTTTTTTTTCCATCACCTGGGATGTCCACTTTATTTTTAATTTTTAAAATGGCTTTTAATACTTACCAGTTTGACAAGCAGTAACTTCTCTAAGTTAATTGCTGATGTCTTTCCCCTTGGTATTGTGTTAACACACACCTGCTCGAAGGTTTGGCCTTTCTTTTCTTAATTCAAGTCACTTTGTTTTACTGCTCAGGCATTTTGATCTAGTTGTTGGCAAATGTGTTTTGATGACAAAACTTGTACACTCTACAATGACATTTCTTAGATAGTAGTATTACATAGATTGTATTTCACAACCTAAAGTTTGAAGCAGCTTCAGGTCCGAGGTGACAAATAACACTTCTTGTGTTTATATTACCAACGCACATTAAACACGCCTTCATCATCCAGCGATATTAGCGGCATCCAATATAAAAACGCCTGCTGTTTCACACCCATACAGCACTAAAGACAACACTATGGCCTCTTAGATCTTGAGCTTGGTAGATATTTTTCCTGCTCAAGAATCTTTACTTTCAGCAACTCTCTTTAAGAGTTATGCTGGCTTTCTGAAGATGATTTCATAGTATACTTTTTGCAGTGATTAGTTCCTCTTTAATGTGACTATTTATACAGTAAAAGATTTTCACCTTCAGAAAGATAAATCCAACAATAATTGTGTTGTGTTTGTGGCACTGTTGGCAGCTTTTTACAATTGCTATATTCATGTTGTGTTTTTCTGTTTTCTGAAGTATCTAATTTAAACTAATTTTTGAAAAATGTATCTAAACTGATTTGGATGCAAATTTTGGATTTATTCCCAAATTTAATTAATTGTACACACCGACAAATTTGTTGGCATTTTTCTATTAAAGAAAGATAAACCCACTATGGTCACTGAAATTACTTGAAACTGACAAAAGTATTTTTTTTTATTTGACTAATGAAAATCAGACGGTGCGCTTGAATTATAGCTCAGTGGAATCATTTAAAAAACAAACTATTGAAACTGGCCTTGGAAAAATTAGGTGGTACCCCAAGTCCTTTTTAATTATCCTTCTCAGTCTGATTTTTAAACGGTTAAAAGTCATCACTCTCCTGTTTGTCATCATGGTTTTTCACCACACATAACTAGTACCAGTGAAATGAAAGACAGTTGCCTGAGGGGATCAGAAAGAGCATTCTAGACAAGCATGTGAAAGGTAAAGGTTATCAAACCATCTCCAAGCAGTGTGAAGTTCCTTTGACCACAGTTGCAAATGTTATACAGAAGTTTAGGGTCCACGGGACTGTGGTCAACCTTTTGTGGCCCCAACAGGAAAATTGATGACAAATGAAAGCAACAGATGACATTAATTTAAGCAAAAGCAACAGCGTTGAGGGGGTCAGTGTTTCCATTGAACAATGTATTTTGAATAAGAGTCTTTGAGAAATGATTGCGATTTCCACTAGCGCTGTTGAGAAAATAGCCAGATGATGAAGGCAGCGGATGATCATTCAAATGATTCCCTTCTGTAATGCAGTAATGCATTATGATTAAGTAGTGTTATAGGATAACTACATATTATTAACGAGGCTAATAACATTTGGAAACTAGATTTTGATGACTTTAGATTGACTGGCTAACTCACATCCAGCACTGCCAGATACATGGAAATGTGCAAAAAGTGTTTCCCCTACACTTCTGCGATAAAATGGATTATCGAATCACCTGAAAAACCACCTCCTAAAAGCGTAAAAAGGTTTTTGCAATATTCATGAGGAGTGGACCAAAATAATTGCTTACAGGAAATCTCATTAAGAGTTAAAGAAACTGCTTATTTGCAGATATTTGCAGATTGCCTTAAAAGGTTGTGCAACAAAATGTTAAAATGAGGTTACCAAATAATCTGTCAGTCGGTTTCATTGTTTGCTTTTTTAAATGATTCTTTTAAACCACATTTTAAAAGGAATGTCTGATTTTCATTAGTCAGTTTTTAGTTAATTATTACTTTTGTCAGTTTCTAGTGACCAGTGTGGGTTTTATTCTTTAATGGAGGAATACCAACAAATTTGTCCATCTCTGTATGTTCTGTGGCAACATTTTCAGTGTGATTAGTATTCTGTGACTTGTACTCATCTGAAATGTCTGCTGTTGCGTTTTGATAACTATCATGCTTAATCTTCCCTAATCTAACACTCTTTAAAACCAAACAATGAGATTTTACCCTGGGTAACGAAATCCACAAATTAGTAATTGCAATAGCACACTTCTGTCCGTGCCTGACGTCTGTTGCTCAATTCATTAAGCATTCCTAACAGCGAGCTGGGGTCGTGTGTATATGTGCACCTCACATTGCTATCTAATAAGTGGCAGACAAATGGAACACTGGCTTGCACTTTGCAAACATTAGGCAAAGGTTGTAATTAACACACAGCATCCCCTGTTCACTGCACTTGGTTCTCACAAGTGAATGAGCACGAAGCTTCCCCGGGACTTTGGTCGGACGCTGCACTTTCTATATTGTGCATTTGAATCAGGATCTGCTCAATGGATGTTTTCAGGAAATTAATGGCATGCTCCACAGTGTGCTACTGTATGCTTCTGAAGAGCATAGCAGCACTGACTCACAGTATTTTAGTCACCTCTGACCTTAACAGCATGGTGTTGTCATGCTGAAATTATTGGCTCAACATGTGGCACTGAATGCCAGCGGAACTGAGTTGACAGCTACAACTTTTTTTTTTTCTTGCATCTTCGTTGTTTAATATAATTTTCAAGTTTGCATCTTTTGTTTTTCTTTTTAATTTCTAAACTCTCCCTCTCCCTTTTAAGAGCTTTAATTAAGTCCACTTCTGTGTGGAAGCTACTTTCTGCTAATGATTAAAACAAATTGAAGTTTGCAAACTAGATAAAGTGAACATCAGATGGCAATGTCTTGCCCTTTTGTTCTTATCTATTTTACTTTAGCCCTGAATTAGCCTTTCATCATACCACCAATGAGTTTTCAATTACTTTAGAATGATAAAGAAATGGCAACAATTCATCTGAGATAATGTTATTTTTCTCTATTTTCTGGTTGAATGTGTATGTTATTAAAGATCTCTGATCGGTCAAATTTCTGCAAGTTTTCTGTGTGCAGTTGGGGTGCCTCATGAAGCTATAATAAACAAAACATTGTGCAATTACTCAGTTTTCAACAATGATAAGTCCAGAAATCCAGTCATACATGTTTTAATTTGAATCAAATCCAAATAATGAAAGTCATCAACCGGAAAATCTGCAACAATAAAGTCCTTATTGGGAACACAAGCAAGAAAAGCATAATAGTTTGTACGAAACACAAGCTTATCACGCCTTCCTTTGTGTACCGTCAAACTTTTGCTTTTAAAGGGGACCTATTATGAAAAACACGTTTTTTTCTTGTTTTAACATATATAAAGTGGTCTCTCCTCACCCTGCCAACACAGGAAAGATGAAATCCCATGAAAATCTGCAAGGTCTGTACAGCCCGCCCTGCTGGATCTTCCAGTATCATGTGGTTTCTATGGGCCGTTTAAATTTGTGCATTTTGGTTACGTCACCAAAATGCAAACCACGCCCTCGGTCTCCTCCGCTGCTGAAACCACGACCACAAGTAACTCCGCCGGCTTGAGCTCCGCCATTGTTCAGCAGTGGTGGTTGTTTCCACAGCAAGGGACAGTTTTTGCATCGACATTTACCCTCATACAAGGATCAGTACCAACAGTACGGACCCGGCAACTGCACACGAGTCAGCGGTAAGTGACGTTATTTTTTTATGTTATTTATATTTGTCTATGAGTATGATCTTTGCATGGGCTAAGTATTTAGCTTAGCTCCGGAGCCACCGGGGCCGCTCACGGACCGGACCGGTGATGAGCCCCGGGCCCCGGTGGCTCCAGTGTTACCACCGGAGCTCTATTAGTAATACATTTTTCTTCTATTTATGGTTTCAGATCTTCCAAGCACATGAAGCTGTTCAGACACTTTCAGAAGACGCCTTTCTTTGAGCCAGCAATAGTGCATACATGTTATTTATATACAACTTATGTTTTATTTTTTTAACAATAAAGTTGTCATTTGTGAAAATTCAGTGTTGTGATTTCTTTACAGTTAACATGATTCATTTGTCTTGTAACATAAGAAGTGAAATGATGAGGGATCTGAGTAAATAACTGTGGTGTACCTGTTCAGAATTCAATTAAATCTTCCTGTGTGAAGACGAGGTGACTAAAGGTTGATTTATGGTTCCGCGTTTCACCAACGCAGAGCTTACGACGTAGGGTACGCGTCGATTTAATGCAGAACCGTAAATCAGGCTTTAAGATCCGTTTACAGCGTGTAACTGAATGAGAGCGTCCGACTATCGCGTCGAGCTGCGTGACATCAGACGCTCTCTGTCCACACTGAAACCGTTAAACTCGTGGCCAGTTAGGACAGTCCAATACAAAAAAAAATAAGGCAATGGAATTTATTTTGTCGCAGAAGCTTCTCGCATGGGACATGCAGCCGCTGCTCTTCTCCCCGGAGCGAGGCCCCCTCCCCTGCTACACGTCATTCAAGCAGACTATCACCACAGAGCCTCATTATCATAGCCTCCCCGCCTCTCAGGATCACTCACAGAAAAAGGGGTTAGAAGCGGTAAAACTAGAGACATGGCCCACAGGCGGAATTTCTGTTTTATGTAGAAAAAACAAGCTTTAGATTGTTTTTAAGACATTCAAGGCCTGTTTAAAATATACATTAAATGCCATAATAGGTCCCCTTTAAAATATATATGAACATGTTATAGACATTTTCTGTTGGCTGTTTGTAGACATCATGACGCCTACCCAGAAACTGTCCTTCTCTTGAATGTCCACATTCCCTTTAATCTGTAGTAGAATCTGACCAGTCAGGACAATGCTCACCTTATGACATGAACAGTTGGAGTACAGAACAAAGGTCCTGCGTTTCCATGACTTGGATATATTGTATTTATTTAGCAAATAAATTCAACAACCCCTTGTACATTTCTTTGGTTTGAGCTTACAATCTCAGCTAAGATAAGAATTCATAGTTGCCAACAATTAAGATAAGTCCAAAAACATGGAAAAGCATGCCATTTTCACTTTAAAGTGTTGGGAGGGAAGTGACAGAATAGCACACATGATATGTGCAAGTGTCCATAAATATGCATTCTTCTTGTGGACGGGAAAAATCCTAAAGTCACCGAGTCTGTTCAAGCTTGTCTAATGTACACCGCAGATACATCACATCTGATCATTATTACCTGGACTCTTCACGGTAGAAAAAGCACAAACTCAAAGCAGCAAACAAGGCAATATAAACTTTGGAGGCCACACCTTTGGCCACAGGGCAACACATTTGAACATTTGAAGATACTGTGATGTCTGCAGTGATGAATGAGCACACATTACACCCTTCAGTGAGGTGCAAATTGAAAGAACTTTCACTGTAACCCCAGACTACATAGTTCACTGCGCAATACCTTAATTGCTTGTTTTGCTAAGTGTTTTGTGGATCAGGTATCCAAGCCATTTGCAGAAGTTTGTGACACTTTCACAATTTAATAATTGGCCACAAAGTAAACTTTGTGCATAAATAAGTAAAAACAGCAGACACTATGACTGCCTTGTATATAATTTATTTATTTATTTATACTGTATACATAGTTCTCCATTAGCCTTTACCTCACTGGTGTGGCTCAAAGCAGATTTTATTTAGAATATATGGTGACAAGGCTGATTAGTATTGAGATTTGAGAAGTAAAGAAAGGGAGGAAGAAGATAGACCTTAAAAAAAAAGAAATAATATATTGTGAGCTGGGATGGAGACTGCAGCACAGAAAATAGATATCTACAGCACATCAGTGTCAAAACATTACACTGCCGGGTGTGAACATACTGCTCATCCAGGCTCATTTCTCCCCATTTCTATTGACACTCAAAAGATAATGAGCTTATAGATGTTTTTAAGATGTATTTTCGCACACATCTGCAGCAGGGATTATGGTTTAAAGTTAATAACATTTGTCTCTTGCTTTCACAAACATAGACTGTGGGAAAAACTGAGTTGACAGCCTAAAAAGCATCCAAACGCCACATTAATTCTGAACAGTGTTCATAAATAAATGCCATAATTCTCCACCTATACAAGCAGCTGAAAAAGATGCACACAATTTAGAATAAATATATAAAGTATAATATATATATATATATATATATATATATATATATATATATATATATATCAGTATTGTGTGTGTGTGTGTGTGTGTGTGTGTGTGTGTGTGTGTGTGTGTGTGTGTGTGTGTGTGTGTGTGTGTGTGTGTGTGTTATTTCCTACAAATTAATTTAAGATCTGCTGGGTATAATTTGGGTCTGGGTATAGTCTGGACAAACCCTCTGCGATGTCACCCATAGGTTACTGAAGAGTTGCATTCAAGCTATATTGGCAGGACCAGGACCTGCTCAACACCAGTTAATCCAAAAGTGTGGAAATGGGCAGACGGAAGAAACTTGGTCGTCAGTTCTACTTCTTTCCCACAAACTACCTGTTTTAGCTTAGCACAGCTCTACTAACCTACTAACTCTACTAATGTTAAATCTGCCCTCATTTCAGATGTCATTTCAGTGGTAACATCTAGAACATGGTCTTCTAGAGCCTAATTGAGGACTCCTGGACTTCCAAACTCCACCAAACATACCCCAAATTCTGATACAAAAATCAAAGGCACACATCTTTTCATGGCACACATCTTTTCATGGAGAACACTTGAAATTGAAATTGAGAAATTGTGAGATACATTTTTTTTTGTTAGAATGTATTGTATTGTTATGGATTCTAACTTTGATTTATGGTAAATTACTATTCTTGGCGAGCATTGTTCTGCATGTAAATTCTATACAACTATTGACGGCACATTCATGAATTGAAGGAGCTGTACCTTTTCTTGAATAATGGAAATAACAATTGGGAAAAACAAGGATGTGGGGTGACTGTAATGATCTCATGGGTCACTTAACTATTCTTTTCAACTCAGAACTTCAAATAGCAAAGTACACAAACAAAGCAAAAATACCCACTTCAGGATTTTTATTAAGCAAAAAAACAAAAGCTATGCATTTAAAAATTCACAAAGCTTAGTCCACAAGGATGACCTATATCTCATGTCAAAGAAACACATGTATTTCATGTTATTTTTTTTTTTTTTAGCTACTACATCTGTATGCAGCTAGAACACTTCCACTGAAAGTTCATTGGAGGATAAAGTGTGTTCCCCACCCCCTAACCCCCCAAGCCCCAGGTCATTTCTCTGGCATCTCACCCACCATTCTGCTGATTATTGGAGTATGACGATAACTTGGCCCGCAGGACTGCGTGGAGTGAATTCTGCCAGGGGATTCATCCGCTCTGGCACTACGACTACACTGCAGTTGCTCTCTCTATGATAATGCAAGAAAGTCGGAAAGTGGTGCAGTTTTAAGGGTCAAAAGGCTTCTTACTAGATGTGGCAGGACATTATCTCAAAAGTAGAAAGAGCTACAAGCGATGCTAGAAACAAAATAATCTACTATTAAGTTCTCCATAGATATTATTTTAGACCTAATAGGTTGTTTAAAATGGGCTTAGATCAAGTTAACAAATGGTGGGACTGTAATAAAGGAGTGGGTACATTTCCTCATGTCTTATGGGGCTGACAAAGGGTAATGTGTTTTGAAAGAAAGAGCTGAAAAAGTTTGAAGGGTGGCTTGTACTACTTTCAGACATAAAAGCAGCCCCACCCACCCCCGCAACACAGCAGGAGGGAGAATATACGGCCATTAAGACTAAGCTTAAAATTCGGTTAAATTAACACTGGCCAACATTCAGGTTGATTTGCGTTAAACATGATGTTTACGAACATTGACCCTTTTCTGAAATTTGAACTTGATTAATTAGCCAGCAAAAACAGCCATTGTAGCATATAAAACTCTATCACCCACTACTTAAATGACTATAAGACTCCACACATGTTAAAGGAATAACACTTATCACACTAGGTGGGTCGTACATCATATACCATTTTCACTTTAGCATGTTGGACACATTCGTAGACCACCTTAGTGCAAAACTAATGGGTTCAACACTTACTTGAATCCCCACAACAATTTTTGCTATGGGATAACTCACTCTTACTGAAGACAGAAGCTGGACTGATGGTGGCAGGTTTTATCGTAGCAATTATTTGATGTAACTGTATGAGCCAATATACACCAGAGATCACGGAATGGATGAAACTCATGACAGTAATTGTTGCTTTTGAACTTATCAGGAGGGTGGGATCAAATTAACCAAACAGAGCTCTATTTTGACTGTGGATTTGGTACAAACTCTGTAAAATATTGTGTATAAAAGTTGTAAAGTTAATATGTGTATGAAGTTATATTGAAAAATTGAATTTAAAAAAATATTATTTACATTGCAGTTTTCAAGAACATTTTGTTCTCAGAAGTTGAAGTCTTTGATTAAACAGAATCAGTTTTTTTGTTGTTTGTTTCCTGTCAAATTCAGAAGCTACTGTCCATGTAATGTGCTGTGTATGCAGACAACTGCACATGCTTGGAAAGGTCTACTACTAAACTTCCCTCAAGGACAACTCTATGGGGATTTGTAATATCTGAGTCAACACATTATTCCAAACGTAGCCATTTCCTTGGTGTAACCCATTCCATGTTAATTTTCATATAATCTCAATTGATTTATTGACTTTATCCCTCTATGGTGCTGAATATTCAGGCCATTTTATAAAAAAGTGGCATGTATATGCACATTAATACAAATAAGACTTCTCCATCTTAGAAACAATTCCATGAAATGCAAATGATGCAGGTGACCTTGCCTAGTGGGGAAATGAAAGGAAAAGAGCGCACACATTGTTGTCAGCTGAGGTGATAGAACCAGAAAATATTCCCTCAGGGCAAACCAGTACATCTTTATTCCACCTCCCTTACCCTTCAGGACTGCTTGAGAAGGGGGGAAAAAAGTTGGAAAATGAAAAATTGTAAGCTTTTTGAATATTGACATATTTTACTCTACTCTGCTTCTCCAAGTCAAGCGGGTATTTTCTGCATTGTGAAACAGCACAGCTTTTTTTCGTTTTGTTTTTAAGTCTGTTCAGTCGATATGAGAGTGATGTCCACCGCCAGTAAATAATGGATGAGGTGGTGAAAGGTAAGGTGAGTTGGGAGTAGGTGAATTCAAATCTGGCACAAGACAGGAAACCACGAGGATAACTGCTGCTTCGTATTTTACTTGCATGTCACACAAATCCATACTTGCATTCGCACATATACAATAGATATGCACGTTTTCTTAAGCTTGAAATCGGAAATTTTTTATTTCAATGTAATCCCATTCAGTAGCTGCACGACTTAAGGACAATGCATTCAAACATTAGTACAGGTTTACTTTCAGATGGTGTTGAGTAGTCAAAAGGATGTTCTGAAGAACCAAGAACTGTGAGATAAAGCTATCGTTTTTGTTATGCATAATAGGGCGAGGAAAAAAGGAGATATATATATATATATATATATATCTATATATATATATATATATATATATATATATATATATATATATATATATATATTGTCTAAAAGATTAAATTAATTGAAGACATTAGCTGTGCGTTCTCTTGTCCCTTGTGAAGTGCATTAAGCATTTGTAGTTAACCAACATAAAGGAAAGAAATTTATAGAGTCACAAAGGTCATGGTCCCCAGTGGAAGACAAACACAAACAGGCAGCAATGACTTATGGCCTGAGCTGGGATGAGAAATGTCAAATTTGGCTCCTTTTTGAAGAATTTACATCCTTTCAGACCAGTCACTGCTCAGATTCGAATCCTACAAGTCAATTTCTAGGCACAGCTGAGGAGTGGAAGGGGACCTCAGAATTGGGTTTATTTTTCTGAGCTGGGCTGTGAACGGTTTGGGATTCCAGATGAGCTGGATGAAGTTGGCTGTGGGGAGGGACCTCTGGGCTTCCCTGCTTAGGCTACTGCCCCCGCAACCCGACAAGTGGTAGAGATGGATGGATGGATGGATGGATGGATGGATGGATGGATTGATCTGTCAGTTGGAGCCCACTTGTGGTATTTGGTCCTAAAAATTCCCTGGATTATGCTATTCTAATGTCTGACTTCCTGACAGCTCATCCTCTGTGTGTGAACTGAAATGGCTGAGCCACAGTCCAACACCAATATACTCAGCACATTTTTAGCAGAGCAAAATGGATAGTCGCTTTTGGGACAATTCTAAATCGCTCCACAGCGCCTCTGGTGAAACTACTGTACGTGATTCACAGTGGCGAGTGCAGGCTAGTTGGTGAACTTCTTGTTCTTACGTCCCCATGATGAAAGTGGCAGAAAATAGGATTTCATACCTTGGTTTGGGATTCAGGACTCCTAAATTCACACACAGAGAACTGGCATGAAACCCAAGCTCTAGACTTCAGAATTGAACCTTGTAGAGTTTTTTTAGTTCAAGAGGAGATGATCAGCGTTAATTCCTTAAAATTCAGGTAGACAATAAATATTTTTATCATGTGTCACTTCAGAATTCCTCCTCAGTTTTCGTTCTGTACCATCACTCACATGTGACCCAAAGATATCCTTCCTGCATGCATACATGTAGATATGCACCACCCGAATAGAAATAAATGGAACAGTGATGTGGAGGAGTCAGAAGTACGATTAATCAGAGAGGGATAAAAATTTTAACAAATAGTGAAAAAAACTAATATTTTTTCATCACATCATCATGCACATATTACAGTTAAGATGACACAAAGATCTAATACTGTATTAAGTTTTATTTATGCTCTTATTTATGCTTTATTTATGATTGTCTGGACATGATATTTGGTTGATTGACTTCTTTATGACAATCTTTATTGGTGTTTTTGTCAGCTCAGCTCCCTTAGGACTTTTGACTGTGAAATTTGTCATTTTTATCAAATCTATCAAAGGATTAAGAGTTGCGTATGTGCATGCGTGTCATCTGATGCATGTACTACACATCTGTGTCATTTGATGCCCGTGGCACTCAAACACCCCAAATAGACAGTAGAATCAGTCATGGCTTCCACAGTAACTGTGATGAGGAAGGAACATGATTAAAATGGGACTACTGACTATTGAAACGGTGTCACAGTGGCACACATCAAGACCACTGACGTATTAAAGAAAACTAGATGTCACTTTTCGAGACATTCCAATTATTCCCTCTGACAGTTTGCCTCATGCTTTTTCATTTTTGGTCCCACGTGGTATACCGTCACTCTCCAGCTGAGCCACTGAAAAGCATTTGTGCTTGGGTTCCCCAGGATGAGCTAGTAGAATTTATGAGTTGATTTACACATATTAATCAGATAGGAATATTTTCCCAAGTGGTATAAGGGTAGAGATGCCCCTATCGATCGGCAACCAATCTGGATCGGCTGATAATGCCCCTATCGATTTTGATCGGAGTTCTCAAAGTAATAGTTCAAAGCAGGCCGATCTGATGACGTTTACATACTGCAGGTCTCCGTAAGGGGGCTACAAAACATCAACACTGAAAATTGCGTCGCCGGTATGGGAGTTTTACAATGTCTGAAAAGGACAACAAATTAGCAGTTTGCAAGGTGTGTGTAAAAGAGATACCACGAGGAGGAATGTTACAAAAGAATGTCAACACTACGAAGCTGGTAAGACATTTGAAAGTTTCTCACATCAAGGAGTATATTGAGTTTTCAAAGTTGGCTGCTGCTAAGGCAGAGAAAGAACAGGAGCGTGCAGCCACGCCGCTAACTCAGCTGAACATAAGAGACCAATAAACGTCAGCAACAACAGCAAGAAAAATAAAGAACTACATCCTAAGGTGATGGATTCATATGCCTTGATCATCAGCCGCTTTTCGTTGTAGAAGACATTGGGTTTAAATGCGTCGTTACCAGCTTGGATCCACCGTACCCGCTGCAGAGTCGTAAATATTTCACTGATGAATGCCCGCCGGAGTTATACCAGTCACATCCAAAACCTTATGCAGGACAATAACCATGTTAGTCGGCTTCACGAGTGACATTTGGAGCTGGAATGTGAAGAATTTCGTGGCTCACACGCGGCGGATGCTATCGCTAAAGCTTTCACAAAGCTTAATAATTCATAATTCATTTTTATTCTAAGATTTAAATCTTTTTCCACAGGAAAACTAAGGTTTAGTTTACAACTCTAAGAGAGTGACTGTGTTGGGGCACTGCACATATTGTGTTGTACTCATAATTATTATCACAAGAAAACTTAAGCTAGTAATCTACACTTACTCTTTGTAAACTGAGTCCAAGTCGTCTCTAAGAATCTCTAGAGGGTGAAATATTGTACATTGACTCAGCCTGCAAAAAAACAGTGGTCAATTCTTGATACTTTCTCATCTCTTCATTTTTATACCTTATAATACAATATCAGTGTGGTGTACATGAGAGGACAATATTGAAGAATTTATGGATTTCACGCTGTGATCGGCAATATTGGGATCGGCAGATACTGCTTTTGGTGATCGGTGATCGGCCCTAAAAATCCTGATCGGTGCATCTCTATATAAGGGATACAAAAAGACATTTTGAAATAGTTGATTGTAAAAAAAAACAACAAATAAGTGCCTTTGGACTGTGAGAAAAAGTCAAAGTAAATTGAGGAAAAACTACAAAGGCCCAGAGAGAACATGGTCAAGATGAGAATAGAACCAGGAACCCTCTTTTTCCATGTTCATGACAAAAGCTGCCATGATGCAATGACTCTGTACTGTGTATATGTGTTGCATACTGATAGGTAACCAATCATAAAATGTATAAAACCCTAACATTTTGTCTGCTAAAGTATGCTTTGGACCACTGCCCTGTATGTTTTAGATATATCCCTTCGCCAACACACCTGTTACAGTTGAATGAGTCATTAATGGGCATATTGGACACGTGCAGATCCCAATGAGAAGCGTATGATGATCCATTCATTTGATTTGAGTGAGTTGGACCAGGGAAACATCCACTGGTACATCAACGTTAATATATTTTCATTCTGAAATGTTAAACTTTTGTTCCAGTTGTGCCAGCCACTCTACTCTGAATTCAAACCTCAAAAATGGAAAAAGTTGACGTGCTGTAAAGCCCATTTCTGTTTGGAGAGCCAACTGTTGCTTTCTCAAACGTACAATCAAAATTGTAATGATTCGGACTCAAACATAGTTGCACCGGCTGGCTTCATAGTTTGCTCTTCTGGGTTAGATTATCCTTCACTATTCGTTTAGTCACACAAATGCATCATAACAATCTGGACACAGCACGCTTTATCATTTTTGTCCTTAGTATGAGGTATTAAGCATCCAAACTCTTTAATTCAACTATTTGAGGATTTTTTTCCACTTGAATTTTTAATTTCTTCGTACCTGGGTCAAAGACGTATAAGGCCTCATTTGGGGCGACCGTAATTTATCTCAAAATTAATAGATTTCCATAACAAAATGTATATTTTAATAAGTATCAGTAATTAAATTAACTTTTCAAGAAAGATAGACACATGTTTCCTTTCATTTTTTTAAAAACATTTTTTTTTTTTTTTTCCTTCCTCATTTTTTTTTATCCCGTTTTTTTTCTCCCATTTTTACCACCCCGTGCTTCTACCTAAGTGACAGTCCTGGGCATTGCCATCCTCTACCAACCAGAAAAAACCATTAAAAAACATTTTTAAATACATTCTATCCATAATGGCAGGGTCACCCTCTTACTTACTCTAAAATTCATAAAACTGATTTAAAATGTGTACAAGGTGTATCCACTTATGCATGCTATACCAATAATTCATATTTGAACCAAAACTGATAGACATTCAATTTTGAATTTGATACAGAATTGCCATTTGTTGGTTATCCCACATGACAGGTGGTCACCCCACATGATGCTTTCAAGTTTAATCAAATATAACAGGCTAACAGTTAGCTATATGATCTAAGCTAGCTACTTCTCACCACATATCACTAACAAATTTACCTTCAAAATATAGATTTGCAAATAAAACAAATTATTTACAGTTTTAGGGTGGTCACCCCACATGATATCAAAATGTGACGTATACACTGCAGCAGTTAGAAAGAGGATTTATTTGTAAAGGAGAGAGAGACTACTGACCTGCAGGTTGTCTCTCTGGGACCCTCATGGAGTAACTGGCTGATGCAACATCCTCTTTGAGATGATTATCAATATAAAAGTCCCTCAATTGTATTTTTTTCATGGTCACCCCAGATGATAATTCAGACAATGAACATATTCGGACAAGATTAGTTTGTGTATTATGATTGAAATGTGTGTACAAATGTTCCATAACTTTGTCAATAAATCTAAAACAAGTTTGAAAGTATGCCCAATAGGGCAAGCATTATTTTTAAATTGTTTTAATGTGATTTAAAACCAGTTGTCCAAACAGAAGTCAAGGCCGGACGGTCACCCCACATGATGTTTTCACACTTCAGATGGCAGAAAATGACCAATAACCAACATGTTTAAATAAAATAAGAGTGGGCACATGTAGAAGGAACGTATTAGACATACATGTTATATTTTTTATTCATTTTTATGTTTATTATTAGGTAAAAAGTTCCATCGGACAGAAAAAGTAAGTGTCACGTCTTTGACCCACCTGTTGTTTCTATTGCAAACATACTGAGTGAGCATGGATGGCCGTAACACCAAGCTGAAACGCTAGTGTGGATGTGGATTGTTTTTCATTTTGAAACAGCTTTTTGGAAGGAATTTGGACTTGTATGGATTTAACCTAAAGCAAGACCTCTGTGAATGGCCTCTGCACTAGTGGACTATTGCATTATGGGAAACAATACACTATGTACTGTAGACTAGTCATTTGCATAGTGAAAACTTTAATGGATTGCAACACACCATCCATGCCATTTCTTTTGCATACTGTGCAACCATTAACATACTGTGTACTACATTTTGGGAAAAATCAGTATGTACTTCTAGTATATTATGTGTTTTCAAAAAAAATGTTTGTTTTCTCATGTGTGATGAACATCAGCACCCCATAGTGGCTACAATTTAGACTGTAGTCCTGTTTTACATACTGTTCATCAAATTCATGCACTGGGAGAAACATTTTCCAGTCAATCACACAACAGAGCAGCCTTGCCGAAAATTACAGGTTTCGAGCTCTGTATCTCACAGATGACTGGTATTATGGTGATGGTAGGGAATAAACAGTGATGTGGGTGTCGAAATGGGAAAAGAGGGTGGCTGGAGAGGATGGTGTAGAGAGGCAGGATCATTTTGGAGACATGACCTCCTTCCCTGCCCACTGTTAACAGCTTGCACTGAGAAGAGGTTGACTGAGAAGAAGGGGAGGCAGCCAGTCATTCAATCAGTCCAATACTGCCCTGTTGTGTTTGCACGCATAGTTAGGAAGAGGATCACAGATTACAGGCCAAGCAAATTTTCATTTTGGTGATGTGATGTTGGGGATTTCATCAGTCTGGCTTGGGGAAAGGTTATTGCTACCAAGGGATGGCAGGATGAGAGGAGACGTCCTCTTATGTTGTATACACTTATTTGTCCACCTCCTCATCCTCATCTGCCTTATTGTTATTATTTTTTATTTGCTTGAGTCACAGCTGGTGCACAACGCTGGCAATGAATGTTTCATTGCTGCCATTCACCTACACACAGGTGACAGTAATTGTTTCCTGTTTTGAATGTGCATCCCCAGCTAAACGCCAGGAAAACCCAACAAAGAAACGCTGCTTATCGCAACAGATGAATGACCAGCTAATATTTCGTCAAGAGAACACCAGAAATGGGCGGAGGATTTCTCTGTGCCGTTTGAAATCAATCAAACAACCTAACCTCATGCCAGCATTCGCACGTCAAATTGGACAGATGCCTCACCATCTGTAAGGGGCCTTGTAAAGCGAGGCCAAAGGTAGATAACACCTGGCTTTTTTCAGTTTTCTATTAACACTAGAAAAATCTCTTTATACTGGAGAGAAAACCTGTGACTCCTTGTGAAACTGTAGTAATAAATTATGGCTACAAAATAAAAAACAAAAAAAAAACACTTAATTTAGATTAATTTGCAAACGTATACATTACTACACAAAGGTGTACACTGGAGAGACAGAAGGTTAACAGATTGTAGGAGCATCTACACTTATAGAGGTTTACAGCATGTCCTTGAAACGCAAGTCTGTATGATTATCAACGACAATGTTCTGAAACACAGAGAACATATATCCAGTGTGTATCGACAAAAATGATTCATTTGCATGTGTCAGTGGGTCTTTTTCTCCATGTGGCTCTCGTGTCATGTTTCTTTGTCTCATCTGCTGTGCATCCAGACACTCATCAAGATCATGACATTCCAATCTGTCGCAGGCAATCTCTCATGCCACAGTACTTCTGTGTGAAATGATTACTTACCTTCTTTTTTTATGTCATTGTTTATTGATAAACACATATACAAATGCACTGCGATGGACTGGCAACCTGTACAGGGTGTACCCCTGCCTTTCACCTGTAATGAGCTTGGATTGGCTCCAGCAGACCCCCGTGACCCTACAAAGGATAAAGCGGGTATAGAAAATGGATGGATATACAAATGCAAGTTTGCCAAATCAAAAAAAGAGAAAAGGTCATTGACTAAATGGGACCAAGTTAGGGAAAATAAAATAAAATTAAGTAGTTTGAGAGTTAGTGCAATTTGCATTTGCAGTAAAGTGGCAAATAATATTCACAGAGGGAGCAATCAAATTACGACTAATATTACAATATTAAGCTTCTGACAAGACTCAAGAATTTAATTTCATTTCATTCAGTTCAATTCAGCATTATTTATATAACGCCAAATCACGACAAATGTCACCTCAGGGCACTTCAACAATTCAGTTCCACTTGTTCCAAAGTAGTCCAATTAATACAAAGCCAATAAAATTACAATAATAATTGTTGCTTTGCTAAGGAACCAACAGATTGCAGATTGCATCTTGCATTGCGGGCCTCGTCTCTTGGGTCCTGCTGGGTCTCCGGTTGGAAGTATAGTACAGACCAAAAAGTTTGGACACACCTTCTCATTCAAACAAATGGGGAAGTGTGTCCAAACTTTTGGTCTCTACTGTATATACTGTATATATATATATATTGTATTGTATTGTATGTTGTATATATTGTACACGCAGCACACACGTCACACATGTCACACACCAAATGTATGTAATGATAATGTCCGACAAGGTGTACATTATCATAAATATATGGACGGGCGTGAAGTCCATATATTTATGTTAATGGACACCTCGAAGGGCATTATCCCGCTTATACCACGGTCACTTACCAAAAAACATAAATATTAAATCAGTTGTTCATGCTTTAAGGTGTTTCAGTTGAAATCATTAGTTTTTATAACAAGCCACAGCGGAGCGGCTGAGCGGACTATTTAATCTCTCGTCCGCAGCCGTTGTAACCTGGTAAGTTACAAGGTGTTTTAACAAGCCATAATTCAGTTTCCTTGGTAACAGGAGATATTCTAGTCCGCTCCGCTCGGCTATTTTCTTTTCTCTTCTTTTCTACATCCCAGTCATCAAAATTGTTAAATTCACCAAATAAATTAAAATAAATTACAAAATCACTCATGTCGCTGTCCTGCGGTAGCCGGCTCTTCTTCTCTGAATCTCCGTTGCCGTGGTTACCACCTGGCAGTTGATCCAGCACAATGATATTAAAGTTATCAGGCAATTTGACCGAACTTGTTTTCTAGGTGTCTGTTATAAGTGACAACCTCCACCTAGGTGTAGGTTATAACTTATAACCTACACCTGCCAGCCAATCAAAATCGAGTATTTCTCAAACACAACACGTTATGATATTCATTCACACACACTTTGTGAGAACTTTGGCAGAAATTAAAAAAAAAACTTTTTCACTTTTCTTGAGGGACAAATAAAAAATGGTAGACTGCCAAGAGGGCTGGTAAAGGAAACACACTCACACACACACCCATGCACACATACACACACACACACACACACACACACACAAAAAAAAACTTTTGTTGGAAGACTAAAATGCATATATGTGCTTTAGGTTTTACCAAAAATATATAGGCAGAAGAGAGAAAAAAGGAGGAAAGTTGAGGGTTTTTGGGGATGAATAAAGTATTTCTGAATTTGAATGAAATGTAATTGATTTATATTTTTTTTCCCCATTTTATCACGCGTAATAAAGAACCAAATATCATGTTCTGTCATTTGAGTAGGAATACCTCTGCTTTAGAAAGACTTAAAATATAAACAATTTAAAAACCATACCACCATGTTCCCCCTATTGTTTAAAATTCTTGCTTGCCATTTCATTTTCTTTCATTCTTCTTCATTCAAGAGTTAAAAACTCTTTATCATTCTAACTTTGCTTATTATGTGGAGGTGGCAGTGCATGTGTTTTTGTTTTGTTTTGGGCTACAAATAAATAAAGCATGAAAATGGCACTTATGAATGTAGCTGTATGGTAAATAGGGTAAAAACTAAAACGGGCAGCGAGAAAAGCTAAGTGAAGGTGCAAAACTCTGTTATTAATCCCATCACAATGAGGCTCATGTTTCACATGAATGTAGCCTTACAATTGGCTAATGCAGAACCACTGAGCTGCTTTAAAAAAAAAGTACCACATCAAACTGAAGAGATCAGACTCTTTTACAGGATCACTGACAGTCATAGTTACAGGGCCTGAGGGAAGATGTCTGTGCTTAAAATGGTTTTAAAATAATAATATCTATTAAACAAGGTGGCACTTATAATAAACTGGCTTGTCAGCTTCCTATCCCTCAGGAGTCATTATGTACAGAAGAGCTAAACCCTTAATAGAAGTTAAAAAAGGAATGGGGGGGCTTAATCCAGGTGAAAAAGAGAAAATGTTGTGGCATTTCTTTACGCTAGTAGAAATACTGCATTTGTCTTTAATACTCTTGGATATTTTTATTTCTTTCTTTTCCCATGGCAGTTTGTCACATGTTAGCATAGTAGCAGCACAGTGTCTTGCATTTTTAATGTCCCATGTTTTATGTAAACATTACAATTAACTGCAAGTCACAGGAAGTGCTATAGTGCTGTTTTGTCAATATGTAATGTGTTATTAGTGTGTCTGGTCTCACCTATTACAATAGTGGTAAGTTTTTATCACCTTGTGCAAAGTGTTAAGTAACCTCTGGCACCTTAAGTGGAGAAACGTGTCTTTTTCTTCTTAGTGAAACAGTTGGAAATATTTCATAGTCTCTTGTCATTAATTGTTAGTCTAAGATAAATACAAAATTTATAAATCAGGTACATGTGGAGTGTAATGAAGAAAATCTCCAAATTAGGCTACTTAAATTAAACAGCTAAACAAGTAAACGATTGACTTATTTCCAAAATGCAAACATTGTAACAGTATTTAAACAAGAATTTATTTTTAATATTTCTGAACACATGCTACATAAAAAGGATTGGACCTTGAGTGAAAATTCCCAACCCAAGTATCTTGTCTGGGAAGAGTTTTCCAGTTATTGTTTGGAGGGATTTTTGCTTCAGTTTCTGTAGCCTTGCTATATTAAAGCTCATTTCAGGTTTAACATATAGTTTGCACAAAAACAGCTTTGTGAAAGAGACCACAAGTTGGATTTGTCCCCCTTTTTATGAAAACTGTGCAGATTTGTTTGTTTTTGGCAGTTTGCTCTGATCAAATGTGTGCAGTGTTTGGGAGTTTTTTTGTACTGTTCATATTATATGGTTTGATTGGTTTGCGCTGCTGTTTGGGTTGACTGTAGTGCAGTCATGTCACTTGTTCTGCCTTTATGCAAAGAAACTTTCAGTACCCTCCAAATATTGGCTTTTCTACCATTTCACTGCTGGTGCTCATCATGTTTCGTGCTGCTTTGGGATTGGCTCCATCCGACTCTCCTGCCACCCCCTGCTAAGATGTGTGGATGCTGTCCCGGGCCTTCACCACCTGCAACCGATGTTGGGATCAGTTCAGTTTTTAAAAAGGATTCAGACACCGTTATTCACAGGCACCTGTCTTTGAGGCAACAGCTCTCTCCATGTGCCATGAACTTGTGAATTTTGAGAGCTAGGCTGAAAGCTCAGCCCTGTGTTTTTGTTCCTGGGTTATGTTTTGATTTGTGCATTTGAGGTCCACCTGCCAGATTTAATTGATCTGGGATATCTAAGAGTAACTTGTCTGAGCTATTAGCTGAAAATTGTCTTGTAGCTGATGAATGAAGATAAAAACTACAGCTTTCCCTCCTAGTGAGTCAGGATCTTAGGGCCTGACAACCCAAGACTGGACTGGACTGCTTTATTGCAGCTGTATGCATGTCCTGAAGTTATGCTGTTTGGCTGGAGTCAAGACGTCTTTGTGGATTGATGAGTTTACCTCAGACTATACTCCTAAACCCAGGTGCAGGACCCCATATAAGCCTGCTGCTGAGAAATGGGTGGACAACTTCCAGGGGAGGATATACCTGCAGCAATAATCATGAACAGAGACGGAGATTACTTTGGCCCAAACACGTTGTGAAGCATCAGGGCATTTAGTGAATTCAGTTTGGCTAAGCTGTGTGTCATCAGACTCCACCAACGTGCATTACCTTTTTGTCTTGAAAAAATTACAAGATAGAAGGGTAATAACAATGTCAGGTGGCTAAAATTGATCTACAGAGACATAATGTATGTTTTCGATGATTTTTAACTGACATTCTATCCACTACCGAAAAAAATTATCATTGCTTGGGATAGTCTTCAGCCCTTCTCTAGCCCTGAATATGACTGAAGCAGGTTCGGAAAACAAATCAGTGACTGTTCTTTTGCTAATTATTTGACATTTTTGGTTGATGTGTAATCAGGCATAGAAACAGCTTGGTTGGATTACAATAAATAATCATAGATGTTGACGACGTAACATTAACAACTAATAATACGAAGAAAGAAAATGTCAAAAAGTAATGCATTTGCTGTCTCTATACTGGAACAGCATCCTCTTGTAGATTTCCTTCAGCAGGATGAGGTACCTGGAAACATAGAATTTAAAGCATAAATGTAAATAAAATAAGTGTTTCTACATGCTCTCATGGAGAGAATTTTTCTACAATAATCTCTTATGGGGAATTTGTGACAAATTGACAGACAAGTCTGAGATGTTGAGTCCACCTCCATCAGGTACAGCTGTGATATAATTTGTCATTTCATTTAAATAATTGCACCAATCATGTACAATAATTATGTACATTTAACACTGGAGAAATTAATCACCATCCTTTTTTATGTAATATACTGTATATGAATGTTTCTAATACTTCAACCACTGCTGACAAATTGTTCAGACCATTCATGTGGTCACAATTTTGTAATCGCAACGTGAGCAATTACGAGGTTGTGACATTACGTGCGAGCAAGCGGAGCACTTGACATTTAATGCTTTGCTTCAATCTGTTGTGCAGTGGTCTTCGGCTCGACGGGAAAGTCAGAAGCCGGATCACCTGAAACTTTAGTCTCACATTGTGGTCTCACATTGTGGGATTTTTGGGGGTATTGAAGAAAGAGCAGATGCTGCGCAACGTTGGGTGTGCAGAGCATGCCGTCCTAACATTACTATTTGACAGAGTAAAACTGCAAAAATATTTTAGTAAACCTAGGGTCATGTACGAAAGTTGTATGACTAAGACGAGCCAAAAAGCCACAGACGGGGATAATTGCCCCAAATGTTTGAAACCATCGCTCCATACAAGCAGAATTTAACATGGTGTGGGGATATCACTCGGGCAATAACAGAGTTATTAGCCAAAGATATGGTGCCAGCGCGATGACCAAGCCTGGGTTCATCACATTGATACACTGTAGGACAGCAGTTAAATTTGTTTGAGTCTGAATGTTGAAAAAAGGTGCTTAAACGTTTAACATCAGATACATATTGACATTTTTGATTGGTCGATATTTGATAGAGCCGATTTTCTGCCATAACTTTTGAATGGTTTGACATTAGAGAGTCGTGGGTGGTGACATCGGACTCGGTTTTGACTCCTTCACCTTAATTGGTGCAAATTGGCCCCGCCCCTTCTTCTGATTGGTCGATATGTGATGGTTCCTATTTTCTGCAATAACTTTTGAATGGTTTGACATAAAGACTTGTGGGTGGTGTCATCAGACATGGTTTTGAGTCCTTGACCATAATTGGTGCAAATTAACCCCGCCCCTTCTTCTGATTGGTCGATATGTGAGAGTTCCTATTTTCTGCAATAACGTTTGAATTGTTTGACATAGAGAGACGTGGGTGGTGTCATCTGACTCGGTTTTGAGTACTTGACCTTCATTGGCATGAACTAGCCCCGCCCCTTCTTCTGATGGGTCCATATTTGATAGTTCATATTTTCTGCCATAACCTTTGAATGGTTTGACATAAAGAGTCTTGGGTGGTGTCATAGGACTCGGTTTTGAGTCCTTGACCTTTATTGGTAAAAATTGCACGCGCGAGGGCATCGCTGCTTGCAGCTTTAATTGATATTATAATTTGTTATATATTATGAGTGCCTATGTTTTAACAACTTACTGTCAATACCTGTGACATCATCCACAAATCCCTTACCCTGCCTTTAACTCAGTGGAAACTCTACACATGACAAAAAGACAAAGCCAGTTTTTTCATACTGTCGACTGACTGATACGCTGAGATATGCCTCAAACTCCAAAAACTCCATGAACTTTGGCATTACGTAAACCAACTCACACATCATGAGGCCCACTGAAGTCTTGAGCATATGCTGGCCCCATTAGTTTTAGTGGACCAGAATTACCATCCTCATAAAGGGAATAATAAGAGCTTACGCTGGAGGGTAATTGCTTGCAGGGGCGGACATCTTTTGATTGAACCATGCTCTTCTTATCTCCCACCCAGGTTCTTGGAAAGAAAGTAGAAAAGGAAAATCATTGCACATGTGGTTGTAATGAAGCAATAACAATCTGCTGCAAACTGTATGCATGTCGCCATAGTAACAGCAATTGGGACTCTAATATGAAAGACACCGCATTAAATTGCATAAATGAGGGAGGGACCACAGCAGACTCTCGTACGCTGTTAAGCACATTGTGAACGGAGTTGACAATGGCACACTGTGTGCTTTTCGGTAGGTTAAGCAATATGAATGTTGATGATCCTGACATGAAACTTTTTTGCCGATAGTGAAAATTCAGCACTACAATATCATTGCATTTAAATATGCAGGGAGTATAAAAAGTGCTGAGAGTAAGTGTTTTTAAATCTGGTTTTCTTTCAACATCTACCTCTATAACATATTAGTTTTGTGAGTAGAGATGAGGAAAAACAAATACTGAAAGGGCTGAATCAACAAAGTACTGCATCCATTTTATGTAGACAATAAAATGCTGTGATTTTGTTTTTGCTGTGCAAATAAGGTTAAACTTGTGTCTTGGCGTGTATTTAAATCACAAACCTTATTGCCTCAAAGTGCCTTTTTGATTTATAGTTGTGCATAGCATACTGTTTTACTGATTTACAGTACTAGTGTAGAAATGATCTATCATAGAAAAAAAGACGGGGGAAAAAAGTGTTAAAATGTACTACAACTGCATGTAAACCTTATATTGCTGAGGCAAGATTATATTTCGAGTAAACACCATCCACGTTTGAACGACGTTATCAACTTCGGACTGAACAGTAATAAGTACAAGGCATATCTCCAAGGTTGTAATATCTCATATACGTAAACAAACATGGACTTTAAATGTGAGCAGGTCACATATCAAAACACGTTAAATAAAATGAATACAAGATGTCATTGTATATTTAAATGTCTGCCTGCTTACAGGTAAATATTTGTAGTACAAAAGGAACTGCTAAAAGAAGAATAAAAAGGTACGTTTAGGCTCAGCGCCATTTGTCACAGCCAGTGGCTGATTTGCATTCAGCAAACACTCATTCAGTTAAGCTCACACAGTTTTGCGAAGACTTTTCCATTCACTCTGACATTTCTTTTGTGAACAAACATTGCTCACTCTTTGCCCTTGGGTTTGAAGACATGCATAAATAAAAAAAATCTCAATGCACAGAACAGTAAGTTGCTCTCCAAGCAGTAAAGTGAATCATGTATGACTACAATTTCCAACAACCTTTCCTCACGCCTATGAATTTGTTCTACTTTTTTTCCTCCACTCAAACGCTGGCAACCCTTCAACATGCTCTGACTTTGACATTTTATCATGCTTTGTCTTCTTAAAGAATATCTTTGTGTTGCAAGAGAAGACGAGAATCTCTCGAACAATCTAGCATGGATACGTGGCCGAGAAAGCCACAACACTAAAGTTTGGACTAAAACATACAAAACAAAATAAAGTAAAATTTAAAAAAGGGGAGCAACTTTATTTTCTGGTCAGAACTTTTTGACACCACATTGAATATCATTTTTTCAATACCATCTTCTTCAATTTCTGATTTTCGTAAAGGTTTAATAGCTATTTCAGCAAATTTTGCCTTTAACAATAAGGTACAGTACAATCCTTTGAGTAACAGCGTATCCTAACTAACTTATTTAAATCGCATGGCGAGACATTGTTTTACCTTTTAATTTTGAATATGTATGAGAATCAACATGTTATTTTTACACTCAAAAACTCCTCACTTTCAAATGTGATCCAGCTCCACACATGCAAGCATCATCCATATTCAGGTACAATAATGCAGTAATGTGTCAAAAATAGTCTAAATGGACTGCTATTTCATATCTTTGACAATTTCTCTTAAAAAATAAATAAAACAGTTAAATATTAACAAAGAGCAAGGGCGAAAAGGGTATACTTTCAAATGCCAAAGTGCATTAATGCATAGAATATTGAACCAACTCCTGGGCACTGAAATGGTTCACAAAAGCTCCAATGTCAGATATAATCTTCTTTGTTTCTCTTCTCCTTGGTAAACTAAACCCCTTGAGACCATGCAGTTGTATTTTTGAAAACTGTTAAAAAAAAATAAATAACCCAAATCCAGCGAAATACTTTCTCTTCTCTTCTTTTTCAAGAATTTCCAGAATCCTTTGTATCTCTGCAACTGTTCTGATACTTTATATAGAAACAACAAGCCAAAGATCATGTCAAGTGAGATTTACTGTACATTTATGCATTCGTTGACTTCTAGGGATTCTTTTTTGTTTGTCTCCTTGTCTGCTTCACTCCCTCTCACGCTCTTGCATTCTCTTTTTATATCTTTCCGCTTTGAGGGGAAATAACACAGTGAGAAAAGACTTCTAATTCGCTCCTCAATTGCAAACCAACTTTAAAGTGCATCGCTACTAAATTGCCTGTGACTGAATAAGTTGCCATTTAGTCAAACTTTTCAGCTAGCGGGCAGGAAATTATGCAAAGCCATTTTAGAGGGTGCAGGAGAGTGATGTGTGATGTGTAATAGAAGGGACAGGAAACCATCGGCAGTGGAGGGTGTACGGCACGTTGACTACCGCCTGCACAACATGCGTTAGAACAAAGAAAAGCACAGCACCTTAAGTGCATCTATTCTTCAGTGTCTGAGTAAACAATTTGCTGTTTTTCAGGTTGAGCAAAAATAGCTGAGCGCAATTATTATTAGAGTTCAATTTACAATTCTTACTTTCTCCTCAATAGCTGTCATGCAGTTCCTTGACATTTCAAATCCACCTGGCATGTTGTTTGGAAACCTTATTGGAATATTTGATGAAGTGCATTTCATCATTTTCATCGTCTTAGGTATACAATACATACCATAAATAGAACTCAGCTGTGGAAATGTATTTGTCTACTGCACATAGTAAGTTGCTTCTGCTTGCAGTAGGATGTTTAATCAAATGATTCTTAAACAGATGGTTTTACTATGCAGCTTTTATACATTAAATGTTTTATGTTACTGAACTAGCTCACAGGGTGTTGGAGATGGCAGGTTTTAAAATAGTAAACTTAGGAGGCAACGCACGCTCGGTGCCTGTTATTGTTTGCATAACTCTGTACTTACCCCATGTTAGTGAAGCTTCTTTGTCTGCAGCACTGTAGCTCACACAGCCGAGTTTCCTTTTGTTTACTTCCTATATGTAGCTATGACATTGCAATGAAACGAAAATTAAATTTTATACAAATTGGAGCTGATAAACATTGAGCATCAGTCATTTTTACAAAAACTGCAGCAAATTATTGTATCACCCAACTGGAAAACGAAGAGGAAGAAACACTGGTTGGAAATTCGAAAACGTAGAAGAACAAATCCACCAATCACGTTTCATGCAGTCCATGGCGACACGTCACGTAGTTTGGAGAAAGGTACGTGTCAGGCTACACCGAAGCCTACACTGTAGCTACATTGTAGCTTTGACACAGACGTATGAATCAATAGCTAGTGCTACTTCTGTGTCTATGTAACTCCACTCTGTGTGCTACTTACTGTAGCAGAGGCATTCAGTTTGTGGTGCAAGTTTTGGGGTATTGGGGACGTGTGAATAAGTTCACGCCACCTAAACCAGACTTAGGGTTAGGGTCCTTACTATCTCAGTGAGCTTATTCAGCTGGAAGGTGATCAGTCCTAATCATTACATATTGATAATCAACCTCAGGCCATTTAAATAAAGGTCGTTGCAGAACTCAGCAGCACGTCCAGTGGTCAGTCCACCAAATAGGGCTCACGTCACACCGTTACTAATGAAAATGATAAAGTTGAGTGATAACTGATTGCATTTACTTGGTTTATTTTGATTTTTGATTTAAAGAGATAGGCGATGAAAATTTCTGTAAAACAAATGAAAAATATAAAAATATAAATTTTCCCAATTTTTTTAAGGATCAAAACAATCCCTGAAAACATTTCTTATTGTTAATTCTTCTTCACTCAGAGACAACACAAGTGAAAATGTAGTCGATGACATACTGTATCTAGTATACTTATAATTCATCCATTACATCTAATCAAACATTAATAATAAACGTGAACATCTAGAAATATTTTGGTCCAGGAGGTACTGCAGGACTTTTCCTGCATAGTTAACTTCCAGGTCATCTTAAATTTCGTCTAGTGAATAAAGTACAATGTGCCTTGTCAACCAGTCTACGCTGGGAATGCATTTTAATGAAATTTATAGAAATTGAGAATTTTTCCCCACACATTTTCTTTTTCTCCAACCAGTGTTGCATCCCATCAGTCCAAATCCTCCTTGCAGAAATTGAGTAATCTGCCCTGATTCATTAAAATCCCTCCTTGAACTCTTTCAGTCTGAAATAAGTAAGGCTACAAAGACTAGCTGGCATAATCGATTACGTCAATTATTAAAATTACTCGCCATGGTATTTTAACATCAAGGCGTCTTAAAAACCACATAAATGCCACAGACAATCTCAGGTCTTTTTCCAGCTCAGTAATAAATGTTCACTTATAACTGCAGAACAGAACAGGAAGTGCCAGTAGCAGTGCAGGTTCCTTTGTCTGCCAAGATAAATGTATGTAGCTCATTGTAGCAGAAGTAAATATGAGGGATGGCACAATGGGGATTGAATACTGATAAACGGGGTGAAAAGGTAAAACCGAGTACTGTAAATTTGGCCCAAAGTGTTAGGAGTATATATATGCCTTCAACTGCTGCGTTTCCCAGATTTGATCGTTTTTAAGGACATGGTATAGTATGTAATCGTATTCAAAAACATATATTGTTATACCGGGTGAAATGGTCCTTCCATCCTGAGAGTAGCCAGTGAAAAATGTGTTCAGAAAAAGGAAAAAAAAAAAATTCGACCTCTCTGACAGCTTTAATCCTGTAAAAACTCTGACCAATCTGTTTTTTGCGCACCAAGTGGCATGGATTGGTCAGAGGACCAGAGGATTGGCAGGGGGGAAAGAACCAATCAGATGCCTTCATTTTAAGTCCCGCCCACGCCCCCCTCTGTCCCATGCGCGCACTTGTCACGTCGAAAATCTTGCCGGAAAACTTTACACACTCGAGTCACGTTTGCTGAATGGCGCAGAAAACGCAGCCAAAAATACCACCTCCCCAGTATGGGGGTCCGTGGGGATGGGGGGGGGGGTGGCTTAGAGGAGGTGCCACTTTCAAATCTTGCTAGCTCTCCAACATTACCTTTTTAAGGTGGTTCCCAGAGACGTTTTCAACTCCATTCTTATGATCCCGCCTAAGAAGCTCTTAGTGGAAGCTCTCCACCGCTGTGGTGCTGAAACTATATCAATCGATGCCAGGCAAATCGATCACCCACCACTTTATCAGTGTATAAATCAAACAGCGACCTATAGTCCCCACACACAGGCGCAATTAGGCTACGTGTGCGTGGGTTTCATTGAACCTCTCCTCCTGTGGTGGTGTTGGGTTGATTATCGGTGTCACGAGGTGATTCCAAAGAAGGTAGCCACTGTCCACGAAGAAGATGCTCCGGTCGAACTCCTCTGCCAGCCTTCTGCCCCACAGCTGAGTTGGCCCACACAAAGCTGTCGTATCTGCTTCCTGGCCACCTGGCAACAATGTCTGTGATGAGGCCATCGTGGTCCACCGCCAGCTGAATGTTGAAGGCAGCGTAATTTTCCCTCCCAATCCAGCACGGATCCACCAGGGAGGGATTGTGGATTGGGATCAGTGTGCCATCAACGACACCAATCACCCGGGGGATCCCAGCCATGGCATGAAATCCATGGTGGATCTGGCGGACCTCTTCCCGTGTGGTGAGCATTCTGATGTGTGTCCGGGCTTGGTGCAGGAGGTTCTGTGTCACGGCTGCCACACTCCATGAAACCGATGCCTTCCTGAGGATGGTGCTGTCCCGCTGCAGCTCCAGGCTGAGGGCAAAATTGCAGTGGGTTGCCCTCTGAATGTGTGGTGACATTAGTGTGACAAGGCGTTGGATATCCACACGGGGAATCCAGTACATGGACTGGATAGACCGTTCCAACAGCATGTTAGGTGGGGAAAGTGCTGACGCACATGACGCTGTTGGTTAGCAGCAAGAATATGCTGTATTGCAGCCATGGTGTATCACAGACATGGACTACCACAGTAGTAGTAGTACCACAGGGTTGTTGATGTTTTTATAACTACTGTGAACTTGTATGCAGATGCCAAATGTGTGTGAAAATATAATGAGGGATAGTAATTATGATTCATTTTATTTTTGTTATTACAGGAACACACTGGCATTTCTTAATTTTTATATTGTTATTTTTCTTCTTATGCTACTTTTCTTGTGTCTTGTGCAGCTATGAACACACATTCATCATTACGCATGGTTTTAGTATTCCTTTTTAGTGTCAGATATAACTTTACCTGACGTGGCTGCAGTGAGCGTTTGGTCGCTAAGAAGGCTGTTATGAGTGGGTCAGGGCGATCTTACGTTTCCTTCTTAGATCTTCTTAACCTAAGAACACACTGGGAAACGCGTCGTTCTTTCACAGCACTTTTAAGACTATTGCTAAGAAGCTCTTGGTGCTTAAGAACTTCTTAACGAATCTGGGAAACGCGGCCATTAGCATTACAGTTGTTTTCAGTCTTCAATCAGCCAGACTATTTCAAGGGTAAAAAGTAATCAATTATTTGGTATCACGGGGTTCACCACACTGAACATTAGCAAAAAAACAAAGAAGAACATTGTCTGAGGAGATCAGAAAAAAAAATTATAGAAAAACATTTTAAAGGTAAAGGTTAGAAGACCGTCTCCAAGCAGCTCGATGATCCAGCTGCAAACTTTATTAGAAAGTTAAAGGGTCCACAGGACTGTATCCTGAGGAAAAGGAAGACACATTGAGAGATACATTGACACAGTGACACATTGAACAGAAATGGTTACTAAATAGACCAGAACACTTTCCAAAGAGATTCAAGATGAACTCCAAGGTCAACGTATCTAATTGTGAGATCAAGCCACCACTGACAGTCACTGTTTAAGCCAAAGTGGAGCCAAATAAAGACTCCACTGCTGGAAGCAAATAAAAAAAAGCTTCTGGGACAAAACTGTATCGTTTTGGAAAGTCACATTAGTTCTATGCTCAGAGATGCAAAGATGAAGCATTCAGAAAAAAGATATTTCCAAACCCAAGACCGCTGGGGCAGTTTGGTCATAGGGAGTGAGCCAAAACACCTGCCTACAGGTGCAGCAGTCTGAGAATTATAGACATTTCTTGATTGGGGTGATTGCCTGAAAACGTTTTGCTCAAAAATTGCTAAAAAAAAAAAAAAAGATCAAGTTTGGGTACCAACTACTTCATCAAGGGCTAGTTTCATTTATTTATTTTTTTTTTAGTAATCCTGTTCAACCAAAACTCAAAAGCAGTCTGCTTTTCATTAGTCTGATTTTAGTTAACTATTATCCATTATTATTTTTGTCAGTTTGCACTGTTTTCAATGGCCATTGTAGTTTTTCTTTTCTATTTTTTCAATGCAAGGTTACCATCAAATGTGACCACATCTGTACGTAGCAGGAGAATGTGGACTATACTTTAAGTTACTTATATGGGCCAATTCCAAAAAATGTCACCTGATGGCATCATCTTTTAAAGCCCCTTTGCTGTGAACTCCAGCTTATAGAGACTGCTGTCTGTGTTCGTAGATACTGATGTTAAAACCTAAGATCACTCATAGTGTGGAGCAGTCTGAAGTCTATCTTGCTGTGGACCTTTTTTTCAAGCAGAGACTTCTATCAGTTTCTGCTGTGAGGCATTTCAGTTGATCAGCTTGGTATGTGTCCAGGTTTCAAACACATTGCATGTAGCAGGGCATACAGTACTCAGATAATCTCTGAAAGTGTCAGCTTGACTTGTGATGGCTCGCCATAGGTGCAAGCCACATCAAATCAAACACTGGTAGGCAGAGAAAAGGCTCTGGGGAAAACAAACCATTAGCTCTTTGAGAAATTCATCAAAAGCTTCAATTTAACAGCCCACAGCAAAGTCATTGTAAAGTTGAAGTAATCTGACGGTAAAATTGCCTTTTTGATTTCACAATGAAATGGTTTTCATCCTTTGTGGCACATTAGAAAGCACAATAATTGGGCTAATCTAAGGGAGGTAACCGAGGGAGTCCATTTCTGTGTTTTGATGAATAAACCATTTTAGGTGATTATTTTGTTTATTTTGTCTGGACAAAAGAAAATAGTTTTTTTGGGTGTTTTTTCATTATCTGTATGTGCCACCACATCACTGTGATTTATCTGTAAACCTTTTAACACTTTTCTTCACTTTTGAGTTGAGGCAGCCTTTGTAGCCCCAAAACATGAAACTCAAGTCTTCTTAGCTGAGGCCTTAAGAAGGAGATGACTAGAGAGTCTGAGGTGGACAATGAAGCTACAGGACTGAAATGGGTCCCTCGCAGTAAGGGATTTGTAAGGAAAGCCAACAGAGGCTATGGGATAGTCAGAAATCACAAATGTCTTTATTTCGCCAAATGTACAATGAACACATGAATTTGACCTGGTAGAAACAGCACCACTGAGCAATAAAATAACAATTAGAAATAAAAATGGAAAAAATATAATAAGAAGGTAAAAAATATATATGTATGTAAGTATGTGATATGTACAATGACCAGGAGTATTTACAGGATGGCAGGAATTAAAAAGGAAATAAAATGTTCTTTAAGTGTATTTTAGAAGCGGGGCGGCTGAAATGCCTTTATTTAAGAGGATGGGGAAAAAACTGTTCAATTTCCTTGTGGTTTTGGTCCTGATGGACATGAACCTGCGACTTGATGGGAGGGGAGTGAGGTGGGGGAGATGGGTCCCCCACTATCCTCCTGGCCCTCTGTCGGGATCTGGCACACACAGGCTCCTGTTCGAGGCCCGTGAGACGACTGACTGTTCGCACGGTGTGCTCCAGTCTTGTCTTGGTGTGGGCAGAGGATGCAGGGTAACACACAGTGATGGAGGAGTTGAGGACACTCAATGGTTGCTCTGTTGAAGTGGGAGCGAACCTTGGGGGAGATGTTCATCTTGCGGAGCAGTCTGAGGAAGAACAACCTCTGGTGCGCCCACTTGTGGCGCTTTTTATACTAGTACCTACTTGACTAGCCATGCCTTGGTTTTGCGCTTCTCCACTAGGGGTGGAGGCGGGTGGAGGCGTGCCGAGTAGATAAGTTTTCTGTATCTATTCTGCCGAGGTTCTAAGCCTGCTGAGTCAGCCTGCATCTGACGTCATCACACTACACGCCACCGATTGGTCGAGGGGCGGGGCCGTCAGACGTCTGAGTCAGGAGGCGGAAATCAGCGAAAGAGCGACTCACGCCTTCTTGTTCAGTTTATTCGATCAGCAATGGCAGCGCAAAAGTCTGTTTCGTGATCCAACTCTGAGGGGCAGATGTTCATAAACCTGGTGGCTGAGGAGAGAATTAAAAAGGGATGTAGACGGGTGATAGGGAACGACAAGATCCACCAGGAGCTCTGTCACTTCTCGGCTGCTCGCAGCTACCAACGGACTTTTCAGCAGTGCTGAGACGAAAAAACAAAAAAAAAAAAGTGTCGCTGCTTGAAGCTTCTTTTACTTTCATTTTTTAACTTGATATCCAACACAAGTCACAGACCCAGCAGCACATATATCATCTCCTCCAGGTTCTACATCTTTAGTGTTGTTGTCTTCTCTGCCTAGATCACACAATCAAATACTAGAGATGCACCGATCGATCGGCCCCTGATCAGGATCGGACCGATAATGGCCCTATCGGTTTTGATCAGAGATCGGAAAATAATAGTTCAAAGCGGCCGATCTGATGACGTTTACAACAACAAACCCCCGCCCGCGCGGGCGGTCCCGCATCTCAGACCGAGCGGTCCTGGAGGCGTCGGCCTCGCCGTTGCAGGAGTTTTACAATATCTGAAAAGGACAACAAATTTGCAGTTTGCAAAGTGTGTCCAAAGGAGATACCACGAGGAGGAATGTTACAAAAGAATTTCAACACAACAAAGCTGATAAGACATTTGAAAGTTCTTCACACGGAGTATATTGAGTTTTCAAAGTTGGCTGCAGCTAAGGCAGAGAAGGAAAAGGAGCGCACAGCAAGGGCACTAACTCAGCTGTAACACCTGTAACAGAGACTTATAAACAACAGGAAGAAAACTAAAGAACTACATCGTAAGGTAATGAATTCATATGCTTTGCTCATCAGCCGCTTTCAGTTGTAGAAGACATCGGGTTTAAACACGTCGTTTGCAGCTTGGATCCGCGGTGCGCGGTGCCGCGTCATAAATATTTCACTGATGAAATCCTGTCGGAGTTTTACCAGACTATATACAGTCCAAAGCCTCATGCGGGACGACAGTCGTGTCAGTCGCTTCAGGAGTGACATGTGGAGTTCTAGTGTGAAGAGTTTTGCTTCACTCACAAGAGTTTCCTCACACGCGGCGGATGCTACCGCTAAAGCTTTCACAAAGCTTAATAATTCATAATTAATTTTTATTTTAAGATTGAATTCCTCTTTCCACAGGAAAACTAAGGTTTATAGTTTACAACTTGTATCAACTTTTAGAGAGTGACATGTCTGCTGTTGTCTGTGTTGGTGCACATGTTGTACATTACATAATTATTACCACAGGAAAGCTGAAGCTACTAAACTACACTTACTCTTTGTAAGCCGAGTCTTACACCTTATCTCCTAATTTTTATACCTAATAATACAATGTCAGTGTTGTGTACATGAGACAACAATATTGACAAATTTATGGATTTCATGCTGTGATCGGTGATCAGCAAAATCGGGATCGGCCGATACTGGTTTTCGAGATCGGTGATCGGCCCTCAAAATCCTGATCGGTGCATCTCTATCAAATACGTCACAGCAGCTTCGTTCCAACCCGCCCACTTCTCATCTGGGTGTATAAAAAGAAACGAGGGCAAGGCGAGTGGAGGCGAGATGAGGCGTGGTGAGTCGAGTCGCGCTGAGTAGACTTGTATAAAAGCGCCATTGATGTCTCCCACTTGAGGTTGCTGGTGGTGCTTCACAAAGTTCACCACCTGAACTGCGGAACTGTTGATGAGAAGTGAGGGATGGGAGGGTGGGTATCTCCGGAAGTCCCTGACCATCTCCACCGTCTTGTTGTTGTTAAGCAGGTTGTTCCTTTTACACCACACTGCCAGCTGTGACATCATGTCCCTGTATGCTGTCTCATCATCGTCCTTGATGAGGCCCAGGACCATGGTGTCATCAGCAAACTTGACTCGCTTGATGGATAATTTGCTGGAGAGGCAGTCATTGGTGTACAGGGAGAACAGGTAGGGGGAGAGGACACAACTTTGTGGAGCACCAGTGTTGGTGATGAGGGGCGCCGACAGGTGGCTGCCCGCCTGCACTTGTTCTTTCCTGTTGGTGAGGAAGACAGTGATCCACTCACAGATGGAGCTGGGTAGCTGTAGCAGTTTGGTGTGCAGGCGGTCAGGATGAGCTTTTCAAGGCTCTTCATGACCACAGATGTCAGAGCGACAGGTCAGTAATCATTCTGGCACGTAATCCTGTCCATCTTTGGAACTGCGTCGATGATGGATGTCTTGAAACAAGGTGGCATACGACATTCAGAGGTGGACTGGTTGAAGATGTCTGAAAACACTGGTGACAGCTGGGTGGCACAGGGCTTCAGTGTTGCTAGGGAGACGGCACTCCTGGGGCTTTTTTGGGCTTCAGCCAAGTGAAGACCTTGGTAACGTCTCTATTTGTGAAGGTAAGGGGGGAGGAGGCGGGAGAGAGGGGGAAGGGGAGATGCAGTGATTGAGTGAGTTATGTGGGGGTGTGGAGTTGGGGGAGAGCTCACAATGCCATTTTGAGAGGGAGCATGGGAGTGGAGACAATGGGGGGCATGAGGACATGATGACAGAGCTTTTTTTTTTGTAGTTGGTGATGGTTCTCAGGGTCTTCCACACAGCTGCAGAGTCGTTGGCGCCTGAATCACGCTCAAGTTTGGCACAATAGTCCCTTTTAGCGATTTGACTGGCCCTCTTGAGGTCCTGTCTGGCCATCCTAAATGTGTTAATGTCACCTTCCCTGTACGCCTTCTGTACGCGTTCTTTCTGGCGCTTGCTCTCTCTGAGCAGCTTGGACAACCAGGGCTTTTAGTTATTGTACCTGGTGAAGGTTCTGGTTGGCTGGCAGACCTGTTCACAGAATCTGATGTAAGAACATACAGTGTCAGAAAAACTGCTGTTGTCATCCTCAGGGGCCCTCAGTGACTCCCAGTCAGTCGACTCCATGCAGTCCTGAAGCAAGTCCTTTGCCTCTGGAGTCCACTTCCTCACTATAGTCCTGGATGGTTTGGACCTTTAATGAGGTTATGCTCTGAAAACTCTGCTGTTGCTCACCAGTAGCCATCAAATTGTTTGCATGAAAATGATGAGTTAACTACGAGTGTAACTTACTTTGCATTTTTACAGATCGGAGAAAAAAAACTCCTTGTTAGAAGATGGATTTTGTTCATGCTTTATTTATGAACTTCCTCCTAGACCAGTGATGGAACACATTCGTATTTGTGTATTTGTACTAAAAGGGAAACCTAATTAATTTGTTTTTCTCATTCAATTTTCATATTAAGTCAGATTACATTTTAAATTCTGCCAGCGGCAGAGCTTCAGGAATGCACTAAAGGTCAGTTAGTTCATCTGCCTGTCCTGTTGGCACTCACAGTACTGAGATGACTGCCATTGCATTTGCTTTGGGTTTTCATGTTTCTCACAAGATGAACACCAATGAAATCTATATCCAAGTCTCTCAAATAGGCCAATGGTACATTTTCTTGAAAACAGTATATGGGAAGTTTTTTCATGGAAATTTCTTCTAACAAAATAAACCTTCCTTTTTTCAAATGTCTTGCAAGTAATCGTGGAAATTTGAGAAAATCTGATGTGCCATTGGTTTGACATAAAAGCAGCATCATCAGATGGAACCTTGTGTAGACTTGTGAAGAAGGCAGAGTATCCCAGATTGCATTTTGCACCAACAAGCTAAAGAGATAGAAGATAAGAGACATATATATATACATATGTATATATAGTTATAATTTCATTTTTGTTTCAAATACTGTAGTTTTAAGACATTTTCATATGCAAATGTATAGTTATTATAACGTCATATTTGTGGTAAAGTCATGAAGATTGAGACAGTTTAATTTTTTTCTCTTTTTGGAGTTTTTTCCTCTTCAATTTCAACTTTATTTATAACGTGGCTGAGATACAAAAGCTTAAAACCCGTAAAAATGCATCATCCAAAGAAATGGTTATAAAAACTTGAGCACACATTCTTGTATTAATTTTATTAGGTTGTTTATCTTTAATAACCAATTAAACTATGGCTGTTTTTAAATTTGTTTTAGCTGATCTACAGTATGATTTCATTAAATACACAAGTACACTTCTGTTCCAATTGCAGAAAGAGAGACATGCATCCTGGCGTCTTCCAAAGTACGTCCTCTTGACGCGTACTTGCCAAGCACAAGCTACCCACTACTACCTGGAATTGAGAAATTACCTTTACCCTTAAATTTGATTCACATGCAAGGCCACTCTAGAAAACACATTTTTTTAGATTGGAAAAATGTTCACTGATATTTCATTTAAATATCTTCACAGATGTTTTTGATTGTCATACATTGTTTAAATTCATTGCTTGAATGAGTGTCTTAAACTGTTAGTAACAATAAATGCCAAACATAAAGCTTTCCTTTCTATAAAGTGCTGTTTAAAGCGTTGCATGCTCATGTACAATCTTCATGTGTTAAGAATTTGATATCACCCAAATTATATAACAATGACATGATATTAAACAAATTATCATTAAAAAAGAATTAACCAGTTATAATCATTTTATTTATTGGCTTGTGTACATAAGTTATCAAAATGATCCCTTTTGAGCCTTTTGTTGCATAACTTTGCTTTTTTTTTTATAGTTGACTCTCAGGTTCATTTTGATGCACTTCACGTTCCAGTATGGATTTGGATTGTTTTGTTCTGTTTTGTTTTTTTCTTCTGAGGATGAAAAGAAAGGCAGATCATCATGCCCATCTTATTGATTTCCTTCCTGACTCACTGGCAGTATGAGTGGCTGGAGCAATGGAGGCATTGTGGGGTTCACTGTCCTGCCCAAAAACACTTTGGCACATAATGGGGCTAGGAATCAATCTTTTTAACTTTCCAGATGGAGGGTGACCGACTCTACCCACTAAGCCACAGCTACTAAAAAAAGCTTAAATTTGAAATGAGGAATTTAGGTTCTTATATAATTTTTAAAATGTAAAATTGGCACATGTTTATTCATATTTTGAATGGTTCATGTAACTTTCGCTGACTCTGAAATTTAGTTCAGAGTTCAGCCTTATTCATTAGACTAATATGAATTTAACTCCCTGGGAGAATGGGCTGCCAGATTGGTAGCCCATTCTTGCACATAGTGGCATCTTTTTTCATCAAATGAAATGATCGGATCCTGAATGCAAAATACTCAAAAGTCTAATATGATGATTTGTTAAGTAATGAACTGTGTAGATCAGTGCACAAGCATTATCTTTACATTACTGCTGTTGTAGTATAAACAGAAGATGACTTTAAAATCTAAAGAGATATGGTGTTAATATCAGTGTTGTGCTAGTTACTAAAAAATAGTAACTAGTTACCGTTACTAGTTACTTCATTAAAAAAGTAACTCAGTTAGTAACTCAGTTACTTAGACCAAAAAGTAATGCGTTACTATGAAAAGTAACTATTGAGTTTTTTTTAAATGCTCCCATTAATGCCCCTCTAGCCGTCATTTCAGCAGGTTCTGTATGGATTTGCATTGTCCCTTGTGTTCTGCATTCTGATATGCTAAACAGTCTCCCCGCTTCTTCACTTCCTGTATCAATAACGTTGGTTGCTTAGCAACAAGCTGAGAACGGTCAATGAGCTTCAGCAGCAGCTCAGGAACGGGACTCTTTGATGAATCGGTCATTACAGTCTCAAATATAACCAATGGTGGCATGTCGGTTTATAAGAATCTTTTTGCCCAGAAGAAAAAACAGCGACAAAACGACCTATAACTATTTTCTTCTCTCGAAAAAACACAGCTGCTTCTGCACCGATGGCTTTAGGAGAAAAAGACGCTACAGAGTCGGGATGCAGCGGCTCAGAAGAGCAGTGGAATACGTGCGAGGCGGTGCTGATCTCCGCAATTTGAAGCCTTTTTAATTGTAAAAAGAATTTCACTTACCACAGGTTCTTTTTGGAACGTAACCGCTGCGAAAAACGAGGGATTACTGTAATGACAATATCTCCACGTTGCGAAACTCGCCGTCTCTCGGCTCTCCATGACCGCAAAGTTAGTTTTATGTTGGATATTCGACAGACCTTCGCTCTGGGGGCATTTCTGTCGAATATCCAACGTAAAACTAACTTCACCGCGGTCTCGCCATGACCGTCATGTTTTTGAAAGCACACACACATCCACACTACATTTCCTCCGGTCTCCGCGTGCGGGGAAAAAAGGCTTCACTGTAGCCAGAAATAACGGAGTAACGCACCTTTGGTAACGGTAACTGCGTTACTGAATTTAAAAAGTAATGCGTTAGAGTATTAGTTACCGCAAAACTAACGGCGTTACTGTAACGCGTTACTAAATAACGCGTTAGTCCCAACACTGGTTAATATTACTGCTAAAGTAAAAGCAGTAGTAGTATTCAGTCTGTTTCTTATCACAACACCGCACAAATGAGAAGATTTCAAACTAATTGCGGGAAACTTCAACTCCTTTCAGCATAATGTATTGTGAAACAATTTTATAATAGATTCAGAAATATATTATTCTTATTTATTTTATTTTTTTTCCCCTTTCAATGCACCATATCTGTCATTATGGAGAATAATATGGCACAAAGACATTGCAGTTCATGTAGATAGTCCCTTGACCTTGTCTACTTAAAGTGCTGCTTTAACAAGTGTTTCATCTCTATAGAGTTTAAAAATTACTCCTCTCCTCCTCCTTGGCACAAATGTCCCAACGCTTTAGTGATGAGTTCAAAGTAAGAACTGTAAAAACTATTTTTTTTATATATACATCCGTGGTGTATGACTCCTGTATAGTTTTTAATGAAATATGCAATCCATATTTCTGCACTATGTCTATTTACTGTCAGCATGTTTAAAAGTTTGCCAAATGTGTATAAATTGGTGGGATTTTTCAGATTTACGATACATTGAGAGCTGAGAAGCTCCCTGCTCAGGTGTGTGTGGATGGACCTGTCAGCTATGAACAGATACCACAATGACATTTTCACATTTTGTCTGTTACTTCCCCCGATGAGACACTTGACTTACGGTGAGAAAGGTTCTCACTGTGACACTTCAGCTGACAGAAAATTGGCTCATTAGCTTTGGTTGCAGTTGTGACATTTTCTGCTTCGTAAATCCTGACAAATGTATTTTTAGAGTGCTTTAGGGACAGGGTTTCATTGCAAAGTGCTGGCTGGAACAAAGAAAGGCCACAGATAAACAGTGGATACCCCCCCCCAGTTCCAGCGATGGTAAATTGAAATAAAATAAAGAGCAGTAATATTAATAACAAATGTGCTTAATAAATAAATGAGACTGGAAACTGTCACCACAAAATTGCCATCTCATTCATAATGCTTCAAATGAGTGCTGGGGTCACCATCTTGTTTTATAGGTTTTTTTTTATGGCATCCATATTTATTTTCCAGCGTCTTTATGTAATAAAGTGAAAATTCAGGAACCTGGCTCTACAGGAACCTAAAACAAATGAACAAGAAAGAGTTAAATCAATGTTCGGTTCTGTGGGCAGTCACACTAAAGCTCTGGGGCCTCATTTATAAAGCTTGCGTACGCACAAAACAGGGCTTGAAAGATGCGCACGCCACCTTCTACGCAAAGGTTGGGATTTAAAAAAACTAACAGGAAAATGTGCGTATCTTTACGCAAACTTTGATCCTAGCGCACGAACATTTTGAAGATATGGGGAACTGGCGACGCAGACGGTGAGGTGGTGAAATGAAGCCAGATTCATGTCATACTTTTAATGTCATCACATATCAGACTTGTAATATAATAGCGCTGATCGTGTCCCTCTGTGTTTGAAGCACAGCGTCAGTCAGGACGTGGCCACTTCCAGTGAGTGCGCCTGGACGCAGCTGCAGCGCATCAGATCATTCCAGGAAGCATATAAGGATCAGAACTGCTGGCGAACTCTTGTGAGTTCGTCTTGTCACTCCTGTGTTTGATCAGGGTTTTCTGGAGTCTTGGATTACTTTTGTGAATTTCTGCTGAGGACTTTTCTCTTAGCTTACTTTTGTGGATTTTTGTTGAGGACTTTTTTTCCTGTATTCGTTACAGCGAGTTTTCTTTCCCCTGCCATTTAAGGAGGCAGTGTTTTTTTTGTTTGTGAGAATAAACTACGCCTTTTTTTTGGGCTAACCTCGAACCTGTGTGGTGTCGTGCGCTTGGGTCCAAGGACAGAATCCTTAACACTGTATCTGTATTTTTCTCTCTGTATCTTAATAAAGAGACAGAAAACAAATGTAGGTACCGGATTCATTTTGCTTTCGGTATTTTGATAAAAACAAATGATTCCATTGTAGCGCTGTAATGTATCAGTTTTAGTTAACGTTGGAAATAGATGGCCAAAGGCAATTGAAATGAAAAGTAACTTGTTCTAAATTATGTATATCTTTTATTTGTACTTTGATAGAATCAATTCAAGTTTGGAATGATACCAGACAATGAAGTCAGAAACTACCCAAGACTGTTGTCTTGGCTCCTACAATGTGTATGATCATTTAAACGTTGAATTATAACTAGACTAGACTTGGACAGTATCGTATGTTCACATTTTCTAACATCTACAATATTTAGTCAAGTACAAATCTATCTTCATCTTCTGAAACCTCATTTTACCTTTTTTTGTCCTTCCAGCTCCTACAATGTTTTCTTTAAGTCTATAAGTAGTTTTTGTTGCTTAAAGAACTTGTGAAAAAGAAGAAGAAAAAAAACTTGCGCTTGAACTGGTCCAAGTAAATTTATCCAACCTTTCCATCTTTATTTAAATCTTTATTTTGCACTATTTGAGTCCTTGTCTTGGATTAGATCATTTGCACTGTCTGCAGCGTGGGTAACGTCAGAATGACACGTTTGTTTGATTCTTCCTATGTCTGTCATATAACTGTAGAATTGACAACAAAGCGCCTTGAATCATTTTGTTCTGCTCTTCTTTTGTTGCTTCGCTCTTCATGGCAAATTCTCATCAGCTGTTACTGTATACACTGCAATTAAGACATAAATAAGCTAATATTGCTCAAGTACTTTACCAGTTTTTTTTCCATATTGACTTATTATTGATTTATTTATTTTTCTCCAATGGAAATTCTGTTTTTTTCATTTGTTCTGATTGTACTGTGATATGGCTGAACTACCAGCTCTCTGAACAGAAATATAAATATTGGAGTATTATATATTATACAAGTATTTTTCAATATTTTTTTTTGTGAACATGTGATCTAAGGCTATAGTGAATGTATGTGCTCTCACATGGTAAGGTTATAGTGTGGTCTGTATCCAAAATATGTTTGCATGGTCACACAAAGCTGTATACAGAGCAGGGCACTGGAAACCAGAGAAGGGATTTTAAAGCGTCCTCCTTCAAGATGAGGCTAACATGCTTCAACTTCCTACCAAATTTATTTTTCCTCATTAATTATTATTTAAATGCTGGATAACGCAGAGGTGAAAGTAAAGATTTAATGATGGTTTTAGTCATTTAGTCTGTAAAAATTAAATTCTAAAAATGCTGCATTTGAATGGAGGCACTTTAACTGATCAAAACATCTCCACCATTATTTACTGAACCTTTTTTATCTTGATCAATTTGATGCGTAAAAAAATGAATGGTATAAGAGAATTGAAGTGCAAATCCCAAGTCACTCTAAATAATTGCTTTATGACAGATTAATTTGATTAATTTAACTTGTGTCTTATTAAAACCCCATTTGTCTTGAAAGCTGCACTACAATTTTTTTTTAATCATATAAAGACAAAATCCAAGACAAGTGTGTGAGATTAGACTTATCATTAGCAGAGTCGCCCTGAAAACTTTTAAGCAATTTAGTTTGGAGGCCATGATGCAAAAATATCTTTCCGTGAGAGAGAACAAAAAAATCTGAAAAAAAGACTGCCGCAAGAGAATATTTCTCTATCTGTCTCTCTGTTGTTATGACCGCTCCTATCAATCCATTCATTTGGAGATAATTAAAAAGTTGCCAAAATAACAGCGTTCAAATCTGCGGGCCAGAGCCATTAAAACATTTTCTCCGTCTCCCTCCGCTGGTGCAGCTGCCAAGCGAGGTGACACTCCAAAATGGCCAGCTGTTATCAGTGCACTCCACACCAGTTGGTCTCAATGCTTTAGAGAATTTGTTTAATAAGATTCCCCCCACCGCCCCCTAAACCCGCCAGTTCCTTCCCTTGCACGCCTGCCAAATTTGCAAGCATGTGGGGATAAGGGGGTACCAGGAAAAAGCAGGCATTAATGTGCTTTTACAAGAAAATGCTTAAAATCCCTCCTATCTAATGACTTGTCAATCCTAGCAGAAAAAGAGCGTAAAGAGTTCTTGCTTGTAGTTTAGACATTTCAGATGGAGTGGCTTGCCTGTCTGGAAGTATCAACCGAAGTGCATGTGGAAAAGAATATAATGAAGTAAATTGGCACCAGAAATGATCCAAGGACATATTGTCTTTGAACTGAAAGCCATTTAGAGTAAGGACTAAATGCCATCAAGCGATAATTGCTCTGACTAGGAAACCCAAAAGGGTCAGATTGGATCAGATTAAGTAAAAACTAAGTGGAGAAAACTCTTCCTCTTTAGTGTCTTCAGCTCGTAGCATGTTCGTTTTTGTCACGCTTATGCAGACTTTTATTCTACATGACTTAAAGCCAAAAACATTAAAGGGGCTCTTAGAAGATTTGGGACAGCGCTAAAATAGAGTTGACCCAATCAGCAGTAGTTCAGAATGAATGCAATGATGGAAAATTCTCCTCGTGTCAGGGCTCGCTAATTAAAGACGTCCATCAGTAGGGTTGTTCCTGCCAGCAAGTCCGCAGTCGCTGATAGCAGCTGAGCATCAGCGAAAGTGCTTTCCTTTTATTATATTCCAAAAGAGACTCAGTTAGTGTTATTAGGTGTGTGAGTATGGGCGGCGCTATCACACTCATGGGAAAGATTGGAGATTTTCTCTTAGCTCATGTCATGCTCTAATGACTTGCCTGGGAAAGACAAAACAAATTCACAAGTAAATCTCTGTTTAATTTGCATGATGCCGGTACTCCAAGGTAGCTGTGGCGTCAATTCTATGCCAAATGTTATGCGAATCAAAACCCAAAATCCGAGACTCAAAATTTGAGAACCGAAATCGAAATCTCTAACTGAGAGTGCAATTGTCTTTCTGGGTTACACTTTTCTTTTCTTGCCATCAGTTCAAACGCCAACTTTGTTTATTAAACAACTTTCTCCGCTGCGATTTTTCTTTTTGCAGTTGGAGTTCTGAAATAAGTGTCAAGTCAGCACCATGTCAATCTCCAGGTGGGACAAAGCCGAGATCTAGTAGCTCATTGGCTAGTTGGATCAGAGCCTTATGTAGATGTCAATGGAGGGTATTAGTTAATGACATGAACAACTTTGACATATACTGTAGGATAAAGAGGATGACAGAAACAACCGCTGCTTGCTGGTCCTTCATGACTGTGACAAGCAAGTTTTAGTGCAGTCAAAGTCAGGCGCTGAGTCATTCATTAGCTAATAAAGTACTAAATTAGATCTTGGTTGTCCAAAGTTTGTCGTTTTTGCCGTACAGATGAGAAACTGCAAGACTCAGATAACGATACCTTAAAATAATCAAAAGTTGTTGCTTAAAGTGCCATTCTAAACAAACAATGGGGCAAATCTCATTGTTTTATAGTTTAAAGTGTACAAAGAGACAGGATACCTGATACTGCTTCTTCGGTTGTATTTTGGACAAAGTTGCTGTTTTAGCGAGAATTATTGCCATAATTAAACCAAACTGGTAAATACTACACAATACATGTTGCCAAATAAATCCTGACTCAAATTTCAAGGATTTAAAATAAATATAATAATTAAATACCCCTTAAAAATATTTTGAATTCACCCTTTGAGAAAGTGGACAATAATGTATCATGGAGTGCACATTTTTCACCTTGATCATAAGTAATCTTAATTTCACTTATGATCTCTGTGTCAGAAGAATTGTGCAAATATATGTCACTGAATGTACTGTGTAGGTAACTTATTTTAAAAGCTTATTCACTACTGATTTGCCAGAGAGTAGAGAATGGATCACTCTTTGAAAAGAAAAGCACAAAGAAATGCCATAAAGGTCATAAGCAGGTCGTCCAATGATTGAAAATTTGGCGGTTCGAACCCAGTCATCTGTTTTTGTGTCCTTGAGCAAGACACTTTACCCTTCTTACCTCCAGTGAGGGCCTCGCTGGTGTGTGAATGTGTATGAATGTTGAGGTGGTGGTTGGAGAGGCTGTTGGCACGCATTGGCTGCCATGTTTCCGTCAGCCTGCCCCAGGACAGCTGTGGCTAAACATAGGCTATAATTTACCATCAGTAAGAATAAATGAGGAAGGAATGAATTATATGTGACCATTGTAAAGCAATCTTGGGTTCCTTGAAATGCAAGTTATTATTATTATAAAATCTTTTGACCTTGTCTTTTGATACTTCCGGTATTCTTTGTCTTTCTACATTTTAAAAATAGGATTTCCTTCACAAACACGTGGACACCCAAAAGTGAATATTAATGCATGACAAGAAAATATACACGTATTGCTTTTTCAAAATCTATCCACCATTTTGCAGTTTGTCAAATGAAATTCATCTCTGCCTCACAGGAAAGCAGGCCTAAAAATAAGAGAGAGGGGGGAAAAAAGCAAACCTTTTGAAGTAATAAATAATGTATATCACACAAAGCTAACTAGCAGCTAACCAGTAGAGCTTGGATGTATAGAAGCAGCTGAAAAAGGAGCAGCTAAATCACGACTTCTTTACTGTATACTCAGCAAATTATTCTAAGAACTGTATCAAAGGCTCTCACTCTCTCTCCTAAGGATACAATCAAAAAATGCAAATGCAAGGCAACTCATATGCTGATGTAATTTAACTATACAGAGACACGCAAGATAATGAGCACAATCCAAAGCAAATGCTTCCACATTCTGCGTGTGCTTTTTATCCAGGCCCGTATGACATAAAACATGCTTTATGCTAACTGGAAGTAATTGTTTTTAGTGCATAGCTTGCAGTCTAATGAGACACGGGGTTATGCTGATTGTAATGATGGTGCAGTGTTGGGGTCAGGGGTGGTATAAGCATGCGCTTTAAATGCATGAAACCCCAGGAAATCAAGATTGCTGTTTGTCTCTATTGCTTCCAATCTGCCATTTTAATGTTATTGTTATTGCAGCCCGCCCACTTCTGCGGCTCTTTATTATCTGAGTGCATCTAAATGTTAACTTAATTACACACAGTTGTGCTTATCTGTAAGACACGATAGCTTTTCAGATGGTTCTGACTTGTAATAAATATTTTCAACATTGCAAAACATCTGGAATACGGTATATAGATGGTGTTCTGCAAACTATGTACAAAAGTCATCCACCTAGTCCTGATCATATTTTAAAGAAGACAAACTTCAGGCCTGGACATTTAGCGGATGACACCACCCACGACTCTCTATGTCAAACCATTCAAAAGTTATGGCAGAAAGTAGGAACTATCAAATATGTACCAATCAGTTGAAGGGGCAGCGCGCTTTTTGGCATCTATCGTCGCCACAGTACACAGTGCACGCTTTTGACTGAGAAAAGTAATGCCCATCGTCACAGGATCGAGACGCACATTTTCATGTATAACACACCTGGTTGCACGTTACGGTTCGGGCGAAGAAGCGGCCGAAGAGATGGCATAAATTGCGGAAAAAATACACGATTAATTCAAAATGGCCGACTTCCTGTTCGGTTTCGGCCATGGCGCCAAGAGACTTTTCTTTAAGTTGTGACATTATACAGGTGTGTACCGATTTTGGTGCATCGCACTGTAAGTGCTCGGGCCCTAATTAGTTGAATACAGGAACTTGAAATCCAATGGGAAAAGACTTTAAAAATAACTATAGACACTAGTGTTTGGTCCTCACTTTTTATTTTGGAGCATTATTGACAGACTTTAAGCTATAGAAACTATGCAACACAAGGACAACACACAGACATAGAAAGTCCATGCTTTTTTTTAACACCCATTTTTGCACTTGATTCCATGTTGCTCCAAATCCAGCTATGTATTTACAATGAAAACCAGGACTTAAACATTGTGACCAGGTACTGTTTTGCCTGCCTACAGTACTATGTGTTGCAGCACAAAGAGGATGACTGAGAGAACAGAGACTCTCTTTCTTTCTTCTCGAGCTATAGAGTTAAGAGTCCAGAACAGTGCGGACAATCTTCAACATCCCTCTTCTGACAAGCTACTGAGATTACACAGGTTTAAAGCCACTCTGTAAGTCATTTACGCTGCAGGATTTCTGTTACTTGTAGGCAACGGTGACACTTATTTAAATGACTCACACTTGAATAATTCTCTGGTCAGCGTTTAGTATTTAAAGCCAAATTAACGTCCCCCTGTGCATGAAATCGGGAGGCATCTGGCTCCTTTTCTTTGCCAGCCTGTGCACAAAACCTGGTGTACTAAAACTCTGGGAAAAAAAGATGATGTTGAACATTGAGAACATTTTTGGATTGTGTGAAGCTAATTCATATTAATGTGTATCCACATTTTCCTGTCTGTACCACTGGCTCTTTACTGGACTCTACAAAACATTCAAACATGTAGCCATTTAAATATTGTTGGTTTAGACTTTAGTCGGTTTGATGGTCCATTTTTATGACTTTATGGCTTCAAATGCTGTAAATGCATAAATGGATACCTTCCTTTCCAATTGTCATTCCTCATATTGCTTTGAGATAATTTACGCTCATGTGAGACAAAAACGTCTTACGGACAGCTTTAATTGTTATGCACCATAGCTAACTAACATCTTACACTATTGTCTGGTGCACTGATTTGCTCATACAACACCAGCATGTGTGCAGCATAAAAAAATGTGGCTATGCCAACATCTGCGAGTGTAATTGTTGAGATATTGGAACTGATTAACAAGGTAAATATGGTGATATGGTCCATTGAACAGTTTACGCTGTCTTATCAAGACAATGACCATGTCTAAGTCACAGGTTTGAGCAGAAATGCACACGTGTGCATCTCTTTCTGAGTGTGTTTGATATAACTGCTCAGGTGTTCTCCCCCAGGCCCCCAAGATATCATCAGTCATTACCCTCATCATTCATCAAACACTGCAGGTGCACGTGAGCATGTGTGCTTCAACACTGCCCCCCCGCCCCTCTCTCTCACTTTCATTTCTGCTGCTTCTTCATTCACTTTCCCCATTGGACCTCTCAAAAAGTAACTCCCAGGATGCCAGGAGATGCAAATTTTGGACATTCTGGGCATGCTGATGCAGTGAGTGTAGTGTAGTGCTGTGGGGAAGTACATTTACAAATACAGCCATACAGTAAAGAAAGTACTCCCTTCATGTTTCTAGGTTTTTTTAGATAGATAGATAGATAGATAGATAGATAGATAGATAGATAGATAGATAGATATAACATCATATTGTCCTTATTAGGGCCCGAGCACTTGCAGTGCGAAGGCCCTATTGTATTTGCAGGAATTATTCTTTTTATGGGCATGCCAAGTAATGGCATGACCATATTGCAATCGTCCAGAATGGCCCAAAGGGCAATGTTGCTAGCATTTTGCTAACAAGCTAAAGTCGCAAAAGTCCCACTGCGCACCAGCGGGTGTACAGCATGACCCCGCACTGATGTGGAAAAAAAAAATCCCCAAAAAGTAAAACACGGCCGAAAAAATGAGGAAAAACATGAAAATGAAGGCGATATATTAGTATCTAGAAAAGGTTTCCCTTTTCTTATTATTATGGGCATGCCAAGTAGTGGCATGACCATATTGCAATCGTCCAGAATGGCCCAAAGGGCAATGTTGCTAGCATTTTGCTAACAAGCTAAAGTCGCAAAAGTCCCACTGCGCACCAGCGGGTGTACAGCATGACCCCGCTCGGATGTGGAAAAAAAAAATCCCCAAAAACTAAAACACGGCCGTAAAAACGAGGAAAAACATGAAAATGAAGGCGATATATTAGTATCTAGAAAAGGTTTCCCTTTTCTTATTATTCCGCACTTTTTTTCGTCCGTTAATGCGGCCCGAACCGGAACGTGCACCCATGCATGGCATACATCGTTGGATGCGTCTCCATCATGCCTCGATGGGCATTACTTTTCTCCGTAATAGGGGTTACCGTGGCAACGCTAGTTGCCAAAAAGCAAAAAAAAAGGCGAAAATTCCCACGCTTATTGCTCGGCCGAACTTTATCGTAGAGACATCGTTCAAACTTTCAAACACTCAGCCCGATTGTCCCTAACCGACCGTACAACCTTATTATGCCAAGTATTACAGTTTTTGCGATATTGACCTTTCATTTTTTTTTTTTTTCCCGTTTGACTTTGGACGCTTGTTGCTAGGCAACAGGTTATCGTAGAGACATTGCACAAATGTTTCCCGACTCGGCACGCTGTGGACTTCAACATACTCAAATTTCATGAAGCTGGGATTTAAGGAAATTTTATGTCAAAATCCAGGCCACATGGCCCCATTCATTCGGATGGAGGTTTTTACCATGGTGAAAAAAAAACCTATCCGTTAACATAGCCTGAACCGGAACATGCACCCATACATGGCATACATCGTTAGATGCGTCTCCATCGTTCCTCGATGGGCATTACTTTTCTCAGTAAAAAGTGTTACCGTGGCAACGCTAGACGCCAAAAAGCAAAAAAAAAGGCGAAAATTCGGACGCTTATTGCTCGGCCGAACTTTATCGTAGAGACATAGTTGAAACTTTCAAACACTCGGCCCGATTGGCACTAACGGACCCTACAACCTCATTATGCTAATTATTACAGTTTTCGCGATATTGACCTTTCATTTTTTTTTTATTTCTGTTTGAATTTGGACGCTTGTTGCTAGGCAACAGGTTATCGTAGAGACATCGTACAAATGTCCCCTGACTCGGCACGCTGTGGACTTCAACATACTCAAATTTCATGAAGCTGGGATTTAAGGAAATGTTATGTCAAAATCCAGGCCAAATGGCCCCATTCATTCGGATGGGGTTTTGTACCATGGTGAAAAAAAAAAAACCTATCCGTTAACGTAGCCTGAACCGGAACATGCACCCATGCACGGCATACATCTTTAGATGCGTCTCCATCTTGCCTCGATGGGCATTACTATTCTCAGTCAAAAGTGTTACCGTGGCAACGCTAGACGCCAAAAAGCGCGCCCCATTAATAACTATTGGGAGCACAGGAATGAATGAAATACAAGCGTAAAAACACCTCAAACTGACATAGAACCACCCCAAACACAAACACTACAGCCCCAAACCAAAGCAGCGAGAGGGGACGAATGGGCGGTAGGGCATGCCCATATCAAAATTTCCTGAAATTTTCTAGTTATTATTAGTGCCACGGCTGCGCCACGTGGCACGCCTCCTCCATTGAGCTGCGCAAGCTCAATGGAGGAGGAGTGCCTCGTGCGCAGCACGAGGCACTCATACTATTGCTCAGGCTTATTTATTATTTATTATATATTCTTCCGTAAAAACTTTGTCCGGCTACTCCTCCTACAGCTTTGAGAAAACGCGAAAAGTAAAAACGTAGAAACGTGCGCCTTAATCGGGAATCGATGGGTATGACTTTTATTAGCGATTGGCGTGCACGTTTTTGCGCAACGTGCACAAACGTGCGCTTTTTGCCCCATCCGGAACGCATTGCGTGAACTTTGGGGCCTCACCACTCGCACACCGTTACTCGAAAAATTATGAACCGATTTAGAAAGTTGTAGGCCCTGAATTTAACTACAGTCCTGTGGATTTTCAGAACGATGGCACGAATAGTTTTTGCACGAAGTGCAAAAACATTTCCAAATTTCCAAACTAATGGGGAGCTCATTTTCCCTATGTATTCCTATGGCGCCATTCAAAGCGGATGGGAAAATGTCGAGAAAAAAGACAAAATTCACCTTTTTTCTGAGTCACGTATCTTTCTCATACTTGCACGTAGAAACGTCATTCAAACTTCAAAACGGAGGAAAACTTCTCTTCTCTCTCCAAACCCGAAACAGTTTTTTCCTAAAATGTACACTTTTCAAGATATGAGCCCTCAAGCGAGGACTGGAAATCACTTTTTTTCAAATCTAGAGCACGGGAGTCAGTTTGCTAGAGTGTAGTTACACTGAAAAAAAAACATGATTTCTTATTTGTAACTCGAGGTCACGGCCAAACCGTAAAAGGTAGACAGATAATTTTTGGTCAGAATATAGACATAGGTGTTGTGATTTATAAAATGTGACTTTGACAGGCGTGGTGTGCACAAAATTTTAACGGGGGAGCCAACAGACACGCCAGTTCCTGTCTCTCTCTTCATTGACTCCCATGTTAAATGAAGTTTTCTTAAAAAAAATCTCATTTTTGTTTTCAAATTGCCGTTACTAACACATTTTAAGGAATATCTGTATGAAAATAACATTTAGATAATCTGGTAGGTTCTCTGTTTCTCAAAATGTTTTCGTTTTTCTGCTAAGAGCTACGGTTTGAGCGCAAAGTGGAGTGATTTCAGGTTTGTCACAACCAAAAATCCAGCTGAGTCATTCCCGCTCCCTCTGTATCAGGTTCTTGTTGCCCCTAGCAACCAGAGCTCAGCTGTTGACTGATTAGACTGACCCAGAACTGGTCACATGACTCACTCAGTACAGAATTCATAGTATAACCTGGAAAATGGAGAAATCTGAACCCTGACCTTTTAACCTTAGATGAACACACACACACACACACACACACACACACACACACACACACACACACACACGATAGGTGTTATTATGGGATGTCAGGTGTTTTTATAGGATGTTAGTGTTATTATGGGATGTCAGGTGTTTTTATAGGATGTTAGTGTTATTATGGGATGTTAGCGGTTCTGTTAGCGGTTCTGTTAGCGGTCCCGTTAGCGGTTCTGTTAGCGGTTGTTAGCGGTCCCGTTAGCGATCCCATTAGCGGCTCGGTTAGCGGTCCCGTTAGCGATCCCGTTAGCGATCCCGTTAGCGATCCCGTTAGCGATCCCGTTAGCGGTCCCGTTAGCGGTTCCGTTAGCGATCCCATTAGCGGTCCCGTTAGCGGTTCTGTTAGCGGCTCGGTTAGCGATCCCGTTAGCGGCTCGGTTAGCGGTCCCGTTAGCGATCCCGTTAGCGATCCCGTTAGCGGTTCCGCTAGCGGTTGTTAGCGATCCCGTTAGCGGTCCCGTTAGCGGTTCAGTTAGCGATTCCGTTAGCGATCCCGTTAGCGGTCCCGTTAGCGGTCCAGTTAGCGATCCCGTTAGCGGTCCAGTTAGCGACCCCGTTAGCGGTCCCGTTAGCGGTTCCGCTAGCGGTTGTTAGCGATCCCGTTAGCGGTCCCGTTAGCGGTCCCGTTAGCGGTTCTGTTAGCGGTTCTGTTAGCGGTCCTGTTAGCGGTTCCGTTAGCGGTTGTTAGCGGTCCCGTTAGCGATCCCATTAGCGGCTCGGTTAGCAATCCCGTTAGCGGCTCGGTTAGCGGTCCCGTTAGCGGTTCAGTTAGCGATTCCGTTAGCGATCCCGTTAGCAGTACCGTTAGCGGTCCAGTTAGCGATCCCGTTAGCGGTCCAGTTAGCGACCCCGTTAGCGGTCCCGTTAGTAATCCCATTAGCGGTCCCGTTAGCAGTTCCGCTAGCGGTTGTTAGCGATCCCGTTAGCGGTTCTGTTAGCGGTTCTGTTAGCGGTCCCGTTAGCGGTTCTGTTAGCGGTTGTTAGCGGTCCCGTTAGCGATCCCATTAGCGGCTCGGTTAGCGATCCCGTTAGCGATCCCGTTAGCGATCCCGTTAGCGATCCCGTTAGCGATCCCGTTAGCGATCCCGTTAGCGGTCCCGTTAGCGGTTCCGTTAGCGATCCCATTAGCGGTCCCGTTAGCGGTTCCGTTAGCGGTTGTTAGCGGCTCGGTTAGCGATCCCGTTAGCGGTCCCGTTAGCGGTCCCGTTAGCGATCCCGTTAGCGATCCCGTTAGCGATCCCGTTAGCGGTTCAGTTAGCGGTTCTATATTTTCTGTAATAACTTTTGAATGGTTTGACATAGAGAGTCATGGGTGGTGTCATTGGAATCTGTATCGAGTCCTTGACCTTCATGGGTGCAAATAAGCCCCGCGATCATCCGGCAGTAGTCCGTGGCACTTCAAAATTTCCCGGGAATTTTGTCTAGTTATTCTTATTATTCCGCACTTTTTTTCGTCCATTAATACGGCCCGAACCGCAACGTGCACCCATGCATGGCATACATCGTTGGATGCGTCTCCATCGTGATTCGATGGGCATTACTTTTCTCAGTAATAGGGGTTACCATGGCAACGCTAGTTGCTAAAAAGCAAAAAAAAAGGCGAAAATTCCCGCGCTTATTGCTCGGCCGAACTTTATCGTAGAGACATCGTTCAAACTTTGAAACACTCGGCCCGATAGTCTTTAAAGGACCATACAACTTCATCATTCTAGTTATTACGGTTTTTGCGATATTTAACTTTCAATTTAAAAAAAAAATCACTTTTATTTTGGGCGCTTGTTGCTAGGCAACGGTTTATCGTACAGACATCATTACAACATTGACCAACCCGGGACGCTTTGTACTGCAACATATTTTAGTCTCGTCATGCTTGCTATTACGGTTTTTGAGATATTCCACATTGTTCATTTTGATGCTAACGGAACTTCGGATGCTTGTTGCGCGGCAACGCGGTATCGCAGAGACTTGGTTCCAACGTTAAAAGACTCAGGTTGATGTGGACTACAACATACTGAGGTCTCATTACGCTGTCGTTTACAGCTTTTGAGATATTAAAGCCAAATTGTCCCATTCTATCCTATGGGGCTTGTTACCATGGCAACAAAAACCAATGCATTTGTATGGGGGACCATGTGAATAAACAATCTGTTAATGCTGCCCGAACCGGAATGTGCACCCATGCATGGCATATATCGTTGGATGCGTCTCCATCGTGCCTCGATGGGCATTACTTTTCTCAGTCAAAAGTGTTACCGTGGCAACGCTAGATGCCATAAAGCAAAAAAAAAGGCAAAAATTCAGACGCTTATTGCTCGGTCGAACTTTATCGTAGAGACATCGTTCAAACTTTCAAACACTCGGCCCGATTGGCACTAACGGGCCGTACAAGCTCATTATGCCAATTATTAAAATTTTTGCGATATTGACCTTTCATTTTTTTTTAAAATTTCCATTTGACTTTGGACGCTTGTTGCTAGGCGACAGATTATCGTAGAGACATCGTACAAATGTTCCCCGACTCGGCACGCTGTGGCCGTCAACATATTCAAATTTCATGAAGCTGGGATTTAAGGAAATTTTATGTCAAAATCCATGCCAAATGGCCCCATTCATTCGGATGGGATTTTTTTACCACGGTGAAACAAAAACCTATCCATTAATGTAGCCTGAACCGCAACGTGCACCCATGCATGGCATACATCGTTAGATGCGTCTCCATGTTGCCTCGATGGGCATTACTTTTTTCAGTCAAAAGTGTCACCGTGGGGGGCGCTAGACGCCAAAAAGCGCACACCTTTAATAACTATTGGGAGCACAGGAATGAATGCAATACAACTGTAAACACCTCAAACTGACATAGAACCACCCCGAACACAACCACTACAGCCCTAAACCAAAGCAGCTGGAGGGGTCGAATGGGCCGTAGGGCATGCCCATGTCAAAATTTCGTGAAATTTTCTAGTTCTTCTTCTTCTTCTTATTGTTCTGACAAAAGGAAGGCCTTTTTGCCCCCCTAAACGTGCCCAAAAAGTCACCAAATTTTGCACGCAAGCCAGGCCTGGCGAAAAATTTTATATTTAATGGTTTGCATTAATGGGCGTGGCAAAATGGCTCAACAGCGCCCCCTTGAAAACTTTGTGCCTCAAGCCCCACGATACGGTTTAACGTACATGCACGAAAATCGGTACACACCTGTATCATGTCGCAACTTAAAGAAAAGTCTCTTGGCGTCATGCCCGAAGCCGAACAGGAAGTCGGCCATTTCGAATTAATTGTGTAATTTTGGCGGAATTTATGCCATTCCTTCGGCAGTTAATACGGCCCGAACCGTAACGTGCCCCCAGGTGTGTTATACATCAAAATGTGTGTCTCCATCCTCCGACACCATGCATTACTTTTCTCTTTCAAAAGTGTTACTATGGCGACGCTAGACGCCAAAAAGCACGCCCACCCTTCATCTGATTGGTTCAGAGAGAAAAAACTTTGCGCCTCAAGCCCCATAATACGGTTTGACGTACATGCACGAAAATCAGTACACACCTGTATCATGTCGCAACTTAAAGAAAAGTCTCTTGGCGCCATGGCCGAAACCGAACAGGAAGTCGGCCATTTTGAACATTCTGAATTAATCGCGTAATTTTGGAGCAATATATGCCATTCCTTCGAGAATTAATACGGCCCGAACCGTATCGTGAACCCAGATGTGTTATACATCAAAATGTGCGTCTCCATCCTGCGACTATGCGCATTACTTTTCTCTTTCAAAAGTGTTACCGTGGCGACGCTAGACGCCATAAGGCGCGCCCCCCTTCATCTGATTGGTCCATATTTGATAGTTCCCCAAAAGTCACCAAATTTTGCATGCAAGGCAGGCCTGGCTATAAATTTGATATTTCATGGTTTGTATTAATGGGCGTGGCAAAATGGCTCAACAGCGCCCCCCGGAAAACTTTGTGCCTCAAGCCCCACAATAGGGTTTGACGTACATGCACGGAAATCGGTACACACCTGTATCATGTCGCAACTTAAAGAAAAGTCTCTTGGCGCCATGGCCGAAACCGAACAGGATGTCGGCCATTTTTAATTAATTGTGTCATTTTGGCGCAATTATGCCATTCCTTCGGCAGTTAATTCAGCCCGAACCGTAACGTGCACCCAGGTGTGTTATACATCAAAATGTGCGTCTACATCCTGCGACTACACGCATTACTTTTCTCTTTCAAAGGTGTTACCGTGGCGACGCTAGACGCTAACAAGTGCACCCCACCTTCATCTGATTGGTCCATATTTGATAGTTCTCCAAAAGTCACCAAATTTTGCATGCAAGCCAGGCCTGGTGATACATTTGATATTTCATGGTTTGCATTAATGGGCGTGGCCTAACGGCTCAACAACGCCCCCTAGAATACTTTTCTCTGCCATAACTTTTGAATGGTTTGACATAGGAAGTTGTGGGTGGTGTCATGGGACTCTGTAATGAGTCCTTAAGCTTCGTTGGCCTGAATTAGCCCCGCCCCTTCTTCTGATTGGTTGTCCCTTTTTTCTGCTATAACTTTTTAATGGTTTGACATAGGAAGTCGTGGGTGGTGTCATAGGACTCTGTAATGAGTCCTTAAGCTTCGTTGGCCTTAATTAGCCCCGCCCCTTTTTCTGATTGGTTGTCCCGATTTTCTGCTATAACTTTGGAATGGTTTGACATAGAGAGTCGTGGGTGGTGCCATCAGATTCTTTATGGAGTCCTTGACCTCCATTGGCCTGAATAAGCCCCGCCCCTTCTTCTGATTGGTTGTCCCTTTTTTCTGCTATAACGTTTTAATGATTTGACATAGGAAGTCGTGGGTGGTGTCATGGGACTCTGTAATGAGTTCTTAAGCTTCGTTGGACTTCATTAGCCCCGCCCCTTCTTCTGATTGGTTGTCCCGATTTTCTGCTATAACTTTTGAACGGTTTGACATAGAAAGTCGTGGGTGGTGTCATCAGATTCTGTATGGAGTCCTTGACCTTCATTGGCCTGAATTAGCCCCGCCCCTTATTCTGATTGGTTGTCCCTTTTTTCTGCTATAACTTTTGAATGGTTTGACATAGGAAGTCGTGGGTGGTGTCACTTCTGATATGCTTATGGGGGGCGGTGGCCGTGAGTGCGAGGGCCCGTTCATCGCTGCTTGCAGCTTTAATTGGGTTTTAAATTAGTAATACAACCCCAGATAAACAACCATACACTTAATATTTTATATAATAACATTATTTATTAAACAACAACTTAATAAGATTGCAGAGGCAATGCATGGGAAAGAAAATGCGCACAATCTCATAGTTTGCAGAACCAACTTTAGCAAAAATCTCTACCATTGTTTTGGAGGACTCAGTCTTCTTTTCACAACAATTCTTTTGTTTTCACCTGTCAATCTTAATTGGACTGCCATGAACATAAAAATGTAAAGTCCCAACTGAGGCTTGTAGGGTCTGAGATGTAGCTCTTGAGTTCATTGACATTTCTTTTAGTATCACGCAGTTTGAACTTGTGCTGAACTTGATGGCATGTCCACTCCTGAAAGATTACCTTTGACCGCTGTCCATACGTAAATAATATTTTACAGTTTAGAATGATTGCTGCCAAAATCTATGGACATGGCTTCATAATACCTTGCCAATTGTTGGTTAGCAACATTTACTTCTCTAAGATCATTGCTGATGTTCTTCTATTTTTCTGCATTTTTTTAACCTTATTTTTAAAATAAATAATATGAGCACATCAGAGCAGATGGATACAAACAGGTGGTTTCTGACATGGAATGCGTATTATTGACTTGTCTGGCCACATATACCATCAACTGTTTTTCCTTTTGAATTTAACATGGACATTTCTTAAATACATATGTAATGTAATGTCTCCAGTTACTTGTAGTGCAGTCTTGCAGTTTCAGGTATTCTCTCCAAATCAGGCATTGGCATTGGGAATTTCCCAGGCAGCAACATATCAAAGGTTTGCTTCAAAGTTGAACAGAAACACTGTTGAATATAGCAAGCCAGACGCAAAAATCTAGTTTTTTCACGCCAATCATGTTGATGGAGAGGCAACAAATGAATGAATGTTAACAAATGAAACACTTAACCAACCGCAGTATCCTGTGTAGGCAAGCCTGGACTTCCCTGTCCCTGGCCACTTTGCCCAGCTCATCTGGGGGGATCCAAAGGAGTGCCCAGATCAGGAAAGATACATATTCTCTCCAGCATGTCCTGGGTCTTCCCAATGGTCTTCTCAGTGGGAGAGGCCCAGAAGACTTCATCAGAGAGGCATCCAGGAGGCATCCTAATCAGATGCCTGAGCCACCTCTGTCTATGTACCATAGAAATTAAAATGAAGCAAAGGAAAGACGCCAGTAAAACAGAAAACAAACATAAGTACAAAGCGTAAGGTCTGCAGCACCTGCTATGTGCTATTTTGAAACACATACCATCGGTAGAAGAAGGTGTCCTTCATAATTCATACTATTTATAATGCTCATGTTTGTCCAGCTCTTGCTTGATGACAGCTAAGGTGGGCTGTCATTTGGCAAGGGGTAGAGTTGATGAAGACAGATGAACATTTATAACTGTAAATTAACTATGTGAAGTGCTTTGAGGTAACTTTTGTTGTGGATTGGTGCAAAATGAATTAAAAAGAAATTCAAGTTAAAGTCAAGTTAGTTTATATTTGGCCTACTGTTACCCTAGACTTTTTGTTGGCGCTTTATATACAGAGACAAAAAAGTCCAATTCAAAGTAACTAATGCTGTTCTCCAGTCTCAGCTGAATTTCATCTGGGGTGCTTTATCATGACTGCTATTTCAGTTTACAGCCTCTTTCTGTTTACTCAATGAATAACAATTTTGAAACCATAAAAGCCACTAGGCTGCATGGAAGTGTCTGGAAGCCAGAAAACTGAGATGGCTCACGTCAGTATCCTTATGAGGATTGCAGGTAACCATGAATCGTCACCATGATAGTGATTGTTATTGTTCAAAGCAGTGGCTACACTTCAGGCAGTTTCAGACTTTACTGTATTCCATCGTAGTCACCTCAGCTTTCGCATACATCATCTCTACTCAAGTTCGTCAAGCATGTGGTTTATATTGGTGGGGTAGAGTGCAACCCCCCAAAAAAAAATGTCATTGCTATGCAGTGTCTGATACTGATTATCCTTTACTCTGAAGTCATGTGCCCCAGACTGACTTGGCTCCACCCCAGCCGCAAACAGCCTAGTGGCGGATTGAATGCTTTAAGTGGGGTTTGCGCGATACATGCCAAAAACATGTGCAGCTGCTCTGTGCTTCCTCTGGCTGCACATCCCCACCATTGCTTTTGCCTCCAAATATTCACTACCAGATTCACAGTCGTAGGGCAGCAGAGATTTTTTTTTCTCATTTACAAGGTTGGCACAGTAAACTGGTAAACACCAGCCTGCAACTAAGGGGAATCATTGGTGAAGGCACAAACTGTGATGACTCTAAAGTGGGTGCAGTGCAGTACAAGTTAGCAGCTTTCTCTATTGCCCCCAAAATGAGGTTCCTAAAACTGATATTATGTTGCGCATCTGTTGTCACTGATTATTTCCTAATTTGAAGTGGTGTTTGTGCCGTTAATGTGACACTTCTATTCACCCCAGTTTAAATGCTTATTATTACGTCTGCCTCCCTTCAGTGTGATTTTATTTATTTCTTTATTTATCAAGTTTATTTTTTACATGGAGACAATCACATATGTCGTTAACATTAAATGAACACATCTCTATTCCTTTTTCCAAACACCCAGATGGTGACCAATGAAGTTGTTTCTCCAAAACAGATTAAGCATGAGAGCAAACGTACAGATGGAGGGTAGAAATTAATTTCTTGCAAATTACATTTCATATGAGGATTGCCGTCACATTAGTGGTCTGGTTAATGCCTCTGCAAACTGGGAATAAGAGGAGAGAGCCCGCGAGGGAGAGGGGAGAATGAAATGAAAGAGAGAGCCAGACAATGAACATGAAGTTCCACACAATCTACTTTATTCAGGGTGGATTGGACTTTGTCTGCTACACCGACATTGATTATTTAGGCTTTTTAATCAGATGCTGTTATGTGGACAAGTTTTAAACCTATATTTTTGGTTTAAAAAAATACTGAAATTGTACTGGGTCTTGATAATAGGCAAATATTACCTAAGATGAACAACTACTGACCACTGTTCCAGTATCTCTTCAACAAAAATAAAGCTAAAAAGGAAAAAAAAAAAAAGGCAATACAGAGATGTGCTTCACATTTTAAGTTGCAAGAAGGTGCTTCTTGTCCCTGACTTTCAATGAATTTATCATTAATAGGTGTGCAAACCTCTGTAAAAGGAGACCGTTTGCTAGTCTGAAGCATCCGGGCATCTTTTAACACAATGCCAAGGGTGAAAGGCATAAGCAATGGTTTTAGAAAAACAATTGTTCCTGCACTTCAATCTGTAAAAGGTTATAAAATATGTTTCTAAACAATTTAGATTTCATTATCCTGCCATCAAACACATTATTAAAGAATTCAAGATAGCTGATAGTTTGCAGGAGTGATGTCTAAACAAATTTACCTGAAGGTCAGACCTGGGCATGTTAAATCTTAAAGTCCATGACAGCATAATTAGAAAAAAACTGAACAAGTACGGTTTGTTTGGAACGGCTGACAGCAGAAAGCCTATTAGTGTCAAAAATAAATACATAAATTTAAAAAGAAAAATGGAAGCATGATTGATGTTTGCAAAACTACATCTGACCAAACCACACAACTGCTAGAAAAAAGGACCCATAGACAGCAAGTAAAAGTGGAATTGTTTGTTTTTTCCTTGACAATCATAGTCATCAAGGCTAAACAAATGAAAATAAGAACAACATTTCAGCAAGTGAAAGATTGTTCATAAAGGGCTTAATTTCTTCAAGTTATTGCTGCCAAGCATAAATCTACAAGCTATTGCGTGATAGGGATGCTTACTATTGCTCACCTTCTTTTTGTTAATTAATTGTGAGGTGGAAAAATGTTTTATGGTGGTGTTCTTCATGCTTGTATGCTTGATACTAAGACGTACAATTTTTGTTATCAATTTCGTCATATTTTTGCACACACAAAAAGCGGGATTATAAAAGAGGGGGTAAATGTTGTTTGTGTGTGTTTGAGAACTGAGGTTTGCAGTGAGGTAACAGTGCAAAGCTAAGGGAGAGGAAGATGGGGGGAGTTTGTGTCTGTGTGAAGTCAAGGAAAGCATGCTGACAGAGCTGCTGCTGCATGCGGAGCACCTCCACTATTTCTGTCTGCGGCTCCTCTCTGTCACTCTCACACTCGTGCGAGCATGGAGACAAGCACATTTACTACTTGACCCCAGTAAGATTTAAGGCTCTCACTCGTGGTGGCAGCCGTGAAGATTTGGTTGGCCTTTTCTTTACTGTTGCACATTTTTTTATTATAGTTAAAGACCACAAATTAAATTTTAAGCACTGACAACAGCTCTTGTAAGATTTGAAATTATGTTGGACATAATGACTTTTGTTAAGGAACATTTTTCAAGAACTACTAGTTTTTACAAAACAGCTGTAGAAATCTTCTTAAATACCAATCAGAAAGCTTTTGTTATTCCCAACACTCAACTGCATCCAGATGGCCAGTGTAACTTGCATACAACAGTATATCCCAAAATGTAGTGTGCCCCTACAGTGAAAGCTGGCTTCTGGTTAGATTGCTAGATTGCTTTTGCAGTGGTGTGCTACACACTCACGGTGACAGGCATACTGGATTGCACATATACTGCATCGTATGCAAAATACACAGCAGGATTTTAAGGAAGACCTATGTGTAAATACAGTATCATCATTGTGCAGTAATTAGTTGTGCTGCAGCAGAGCTGCATCAAAAAGGCTCACAGCATGAACATGCAATGTGCTGTGAAGCCAACCGAAGCAAAGTAGAACGTGTTTTAAAATAACTTTAAATTTTACAAAGATCCAAAGATGTCCTCTATGTTTTGTTCTCAGGGCTGATCTCAGGTTTCTTGGTTTGCAGTGAAAATATGTAAAAAAAATAGACATGTGGATTAAATAGTAGTTGCAATTCTACTAATTACAATTTTAAAGGAGTCCATCACAGTATTTAAAGTACTCACATTGGCTTCTTCTAAATCTAAAGTCTAAATTATGGCCTACCAGTTTTAATTCTAGCTTATCTCTAACTCTCTTGGCATCTATCAGTATATAGTCCAGCTGTATGTACTCGATTAAATGTTAATGTTCTCTTAAACTATAAATTAATGATTCTCTTTCTTTAAAGTTTTTTTTACTATTTTGTTTTACTTGCTTTTTTACTCCATCGAGTCCTATTAAGGTTCTTAGTCGCGCTTGTTCATGACCACACGCTGTGCAAGAGCCAGAGTGCTGTATAATTATCAACCTGTCTAATGGTGTTCCTTTTCAATCTTGTATGGCCTCAAAAGGCTATTTTCTGGGGGAGGTCTTAAATGGAGGGAAAAAAAATTGCATAAAAATAAAGATAGTCAGGCCCACTTCAGTGAAAAGCAGGATAGCTGTTACTCATATAGATGGAGGAAAAAACAACATGAACTCACCGGTGGATTCCACGGAGGGTAGGGAACTAGCGCCATTATTGTACACCGTCAGATCCGGTTAGCTCGGAAAGCAGCTCCATTCACATCCAACAACATAGAAAACCAACATAGTGAAAACCCGACCCAACTGGAAGATGGAATAACATTTAGGACTCCCTGAGAATTTAATGCACAGTGATCAAGTATGTAGCTCCATTTGATGGCTGTTCAGACTCCATACAAGTCTGCATACTTTCCTGATCTAATACAGTTTTTACTGGTTAGAATGCCTAGAACCAATGAAAAAAGGGGTCTTTCTTTTTCACTTTTTTTGTCAAGTCCTGGCTGTTTGGAGCTAAAACAACATTAGAATTTTACAAAAATAATTTTATTTTAAATTTAACAACATCTCCACAGTTTGTTTTGTTTGTTTATTATGGTCATCCATCAAAAACTATGTTATTACATCGGTGCAACCATCATCATACAGCACACATGGGGAAAACAGCAAAACCAGAGAGGCACTACAGAGGCGGCTTTAGATAGATGTGACCAAAAAAGGTGTAGCTGAAGCATGAGCTTGTGATGCCTACCCTATTATCATACAATCAATACTAGACAATGTTTATAAGGAAGTGCAGGAAAAAAAGTTAATGATTGTTAGAGCACAAAAGACAAATAAACAAACAGTTTGGGCTATCAAAGTATAAGTATAAGTAGTTGACAACGGAAAAGTTTTTCTGTAAAAACCGGTGAGACTTCAAAATCGAAATCTATATTCTAATGAAACTTTGTTATTGAAATTTTTGCTGAACTGCTGAAAAAAAATTAAATAAAGGCCTTTTGCTATCATCACTGTAAAGTAAAAGCTTTTACAGATGTTCTGGTCTTCTCTGTCAAGTGGCCTGGGTAGCACAGGTTTGAATGTGTTAGGTCCTTCTCCTCTTCATTGCTCTCCTTCACCACTTCCTCTCTCTTTTCTTCATTAAATTCTTATCTATGGAGGCAGTTTCTCTACTTTGTAATGCAGAAGAACATTTTGCAATTGATGCATTGCATGTGTTGTGATACAAAAGGGGTGCTTGTTTAGTTATTAAAGGGTTATTAATAATAATCTGACAACAGTTATTAATAGCTTAAATTAATTATCAAAATGAATAAATCAAAACAGGGCACCATCTGAATATCAGGAATTAATTAACAAACAGCACAATCAGTCTCAAAGTAACTGTCATTCTATGCGTGCCAGCCTGTCACCAGGGTGGCGTTATAGAGTAACGGAGAAGGAAGGAGTCCGAACACAGGCCTTTGCAACCAGCAAATGTTACAATTAGGAGCAAAATAACCACAAATGGCTTCTCTCATTCAAATGAATCTGAATTTACTCAAGTATTAAAGATGGTGAGACGTCAACACTATGTTCTGATATCTAAACTATACATAAAATACACAACAACTAACTAAACATGAAACCGAAACGTCAGTCTATAAACATGGGTGTGTATGTGTGACAAGATGGCTGTTCAGACACGTGAGAATTTTAAAGATGGCGGTTGAAATCATACGGTGACTTGAGTCTTGCGTCTTTCAAGATGGCGGACGAGATTTTGTCACACCCAGTGAGAACAAAGGAAATCAGAGACCTTATGGCCAAAATAAGATTGTACGTGTGTGGGTTAGTAAGGAGGAGTGAGAAAAAGAAGAGAAGACAGTAAAACCCAAAACACTAGAATAACCACTCATTACCAGAAAAGTAAGCCACTCTGATGTTTCCCACACAGAGACATACCAATGTGAGGCCAACTTCACCTGTGCATTCTTTTCATTCAACTGGGAAATTAGGAAAATATTTGTTTTCTGTTATGGAATAACACGTCAACGAGATCCAGCTATGTGGGTGCAACAATAGACCATCTATAAAATGAGCAAACATACTTCAGCAGCTGTAGCTAATACAACACAGTTGTGGCGGGATCTGTGGTCCGGCTTACAACGTGTGCGACACAGTAAAACAAAACTAGTTTAATACTTTAGCTAAGTTTCTCTGCCCACACACAAAAACAGCTTCTAACGTGGATGGTTTTGTCTGTGACGGACCAGCGTTCCTCTCGGTTTGGTGAACAGCTGGATGGTTACACTCCACCGGTGGTCCTGGCGAGGAGCGTCTCTCTTTCTCTCATCGTCTCCGTGTGGATGAGGGGATGTAGTGTCAGCTCATCCCATGTTTGGCTCTACTGGGGCTTTGAATGAATTAATTAATGGTTTATTTCGGACAGAATACATTGAAACATTTACATGTTCGTTTCACAAATAAAATAAAAGGTAAATAGAAATGTCAGAAAAAGGAGTAGGCTGAAGCCAAGGGCTTATTGTAGCCTATCCTGTGCAGTGTATATCATTCGGTGGATGATAATACACAAATAAGAAAAGAAATATATAAAAAGAAAACAAAGAGAAACTGTCATTGCATTATATTATATAAAAATAGTAAAACCAATGATGCAAAAAGGGGTATATAGTGGTGCTATTTTCATGTTAATCTATAATAGGCTATACCAACATAATTAACAAATTTCTTTATAACTGTTTATCGTTTTATATTTGGCTTGGAGCCAGACTGATTGTAATTTCCATTTCCTGGCAACCAGATGTTTCATCAGGCAGGACAATGGAGAAGGAAGGCCTTTAGCTAGTAGCTCATCACGCTAAAGTAGGAGCTTCACATTGCACACGCTCAGGATAGAAGTCCGTGTTTGTGAGAGAAAAGAGAGAAGAGAGTGAAAGAAGGGGGAGCTTCTCTTTATAGCCGGGCCTCTGTTGCTGTGCATCAGGGGGGGATTCCTCATTTGTTTTGGTTTTATTTTAAAGTTCCAGTTGCCGTATGACCCTTGGCCAGCAAATCATCCATTATTCAACTTGTGTGAAGTAGCGATCAAATTAGAGATGTGTTCCTGCAGCAACAGTTTCAAACATATATAGGAGTGGTGCTGCCCCGGTTCCCATCCTTTGAAGTGTATCAAGGGAAGGATACATTTGCTGGTCAAAGTCCGGCCTCAGACCATCTTGAGAGGCAAGAACAAATACTTTTAAGCCAGCAGGATACGAGTTGCCTTGAACAAATTGCCTGTCTTACTTGTCTTACTCTGTCCAGAAGTTGCCCGACGCTCCAAAGAACATCTGTCTTCTTTGTTTCCTCTGTTACATCCAGGTAATTGACAATCACTATACAATATATTTGCATGTCTTGATCTGGGGAGTCTGGTTGCTTATCCCTTAAACAGGCAGGAGTGGAAAATGAGTTATAAAAAATAGTTTAATGTCACTACTTATCTCATTTGCCCCTAAGTAAAACATTTCCACAATTAAAATTTTTTTTTTTTGTATATTTTAGATTTTATGAGTTGTATCTTCCAAGATACGTTGCCCTATTAAGGTATAAACGGAGTCAAAATGGTAAACATTTCAATGTTTAATTTGATGAACAGATATTATACATTGTTGTTTTCCTGGTCATTTACATCATACATACTAATTTTAAAATTGATTTCATTCAGTTTTACCAATGCAACCTCCAGCATGAACGTCTTTCATCATCTTTTGGTCTGTGGAATATTTGTGGAATATTTGGAAGCAGTTGGCGTGGGCTTTTCCCAGTGACGATGCACAGACGAACACCACATTTCTGACAGTAGATTGTTGTCTGTCCATCTGAGCAAAACCTGCACCTTCCGTTGTCAATAAAAACCGGGAAGTGATCCACTTGATAGTAGTGGATCACTTAGTGATCCACTACTATCCATAGTGGACATCAGCCACAGGTCTTGGGGTTGTTGGTCTTTGGATGCATCTGGTGGGACTGTGCACATCCTCCTCCCTTCCCTTGGAGGGCCTTCCCTTCTTCTTTCCACTGTTGATAAGTGCATCTGCAACCTCCAACCTGAATGTCTTGAGCTTTTTGTGCTTTTGCATACCAAGGCTTTTGGCATCTCGGCGATACAGCAGCCATCCATTGTTGATGGCTATATCAGCCATTTGCCAAAAGAGGCACATGTACCACCGGTGTGATTTTGCAGGGGTGAGGTACAAGGCCACCATGATGTCAGCAAGGTCAACTCCTCCCATGTGAACATTGTATTTTGACACGATGTTTGGACGAGGAACATCAACTCTTCTTCTCTTTTCTCCCTAGCTGTCACCTGAATCCCTTGGCTTTTTTGGTCTTTTGATCCGTCTCCTTCTCCTCCTCAGTAGAACTATCCTAACTTGCTGCCTGAAAATGACTTCCTTATCTTCACCACTGACTGAGTCTGAGTCTGAAGAGCTTGCAGGGATCTCCTCAATCACTCTCATCCTCTCTCTCATTTTTGTACCCGCCTTTATTTTGCCATAAAAAGAGCTAACTTTGATGCCCTGCATGAAAATATATAGAACAAAATATATGGTTATACTGTCACAATGTACATACATGTACATGATAGTATCTGTTTTTGTAGTGAATATTAACACATCTTGCAGTTTTAGTCTAAATTTTTAATAATACACATTGACCAACTTTCTACCATTTCTACCCCTAATCTGGCAACGTATCTTGTGGGATACATACATTTCAAAAGTTGCTAAATAACACTACAAACACAGTTAGAACATTTTTTCTTCATTAGCACATTATGACAACAGTCATAATTAGTTTTATGAATTTATATTATTGTTTTATTGAAAATAACTATGATTAATATGTAATTACTTACCCTCTGGGAAGCAGGTCCTGCACCACTGGCAGCCATGATGATTTCTGATCAGGCTGACTAAACAATGACAGATAACCTGAACCAAATCATGTGACCTACATACTAACACAAGACAAGTCTTTTGATAAATGATAACTTCATTGGTGAAAACCTCCAATCAAGCCCCCTACAGGATGTTAAAGACTTTGTATCTCCTGGTGCACGATGCCTGTTTAAGGGTTATAAAGGATTTCAAATAGTGAGATAAAATGATAACGTTCACCAGAGGTTTAGAAGGTGATAACAACTCTGTCGACTTGACAATGACAAGGATCTGTGGGAAGATTAATCTCCTGCTCTTTCTGTCTGTGTAAATACATCTACTGATGCCTATCTGGACACATCCTCAGTGATTTTCCTGACATCATCGGGCGTTTCGGGTCTTTTGCAATCATACGCCCTCAATCAGATGACCCAGCAGGGGTGGATCAGGCCCCAGCTTGCATCCACATGGCTAGCTAGCTACCATGACTCCATGGTTCCCCTCTCTTAAGCCACAGCCATCTTGAGGCTCTCTCTGCTGCATCAGTAGTACTGCGGATGGCTCTTCTCTTTCTCTCTCCCTCGATGCCTAAACTACTGAAGGCTCTAACCAAGGACCGGGCTGCAAATCCTCTGCATCCAACTTCTACAGGGAAACACCTTACTCTCCAACCCGCCTGCTAACAGTCACTGACCAGTCCTGCGTACTTGAAGAGCTTCCTCTCAAAGGCCTCTTCCAGGCGATCTTCCACTAGGACTGTCAGCTCCATTAGCACAGCTTGCTTGGTGAACTCAGACACAAGGACTATGTCTGGTCGCAGAGTGGTGACTGCAACATGGTTGGGGAACTTCAGCTGAGGTCCACCAGCAACTGCCAGTCTCTTGCAGACATCAGAATGCCTGCAGATGATGTTCTTCTGGCAGGCGCTGCCGTGTCCCCAGCTCTGACTGGAACTGTTTTGACCACACCAGTCCTGTGCTGATGGCTTCAGTGATGGTCTTAAGGACCTGGTCATGTCACCACCTGTACCGTCCATCTCCAAGTGCCTTTGTGCAGCAACTGAGGATGTGTTCCAGGGTTCCTCGCTTGGAACATAGTGGGCATGCTGGTGTATCTGCTATGCTCCATATGTTCAGATTTGACGGGCTTGGTAGCACATCATACACTGCCTGGATGAGGATTTTGATACGGTGAGGCTCGGCTTTCCAGAGCTCAGCCCAGGTCACTCTCAGCCGCATTCTCCCATCTCGTCCATGCTCCCTGTTGCTTCATTCCCACTGCCTTGCAGGTTCTTGTTTCCTCCACTGCCGCTCTCACCTCCTCCTGAACAAGACGTCGCCCCTCCTTCCCCTTGGTGTTCATTTGGGGAGTTGGAAAGGATCCTAGCCCAGCTCGACCTCGTGTAACCACTCCCACCAGGCTCCTGTGACTCAGCCTTGCATCTGCCTCTTGAACTGCTTCCTCCACCCTCCATTTCCTGCCAGTCCTCACTTGGATCCCTGCGTTAGCCACCTTCGGATCACGGAGTCCCTGTACTGAACCACTTCTCTGGCTCTAGTCACCCTGAATTCTTCTTCCAGGGATTTGAAAGGCAGTTGCAGTTTGTTGGTGTTCCCATAGAGTGCGATGCTGCTCAGGCTCCTGGGTAACCCAAGCCATCTCCGGAGGTGGTTGCTGACCCTCCTCTCTAAGGTCTCCACTGTAGAGATAGCGACCGCATAGACGAGTAGGGGCCAAATGATCCTGGGAAGAATGCCATGATGGTACACCCAGGCCTTAAACTTCCCGGGTAGGCCTGACTTGTAACGGCTTTCAGCCAACCATCCAACTCAGAACAGGCTGCCTGGATAGATATTGTATCTCTCAGTGAGCAGTCAAAAACCTTCCCCAAGCTCTTGACTGGCTTCTCTGTGATGGTTGGGATGGCTGTGCCTGAGATGTTGAACCAGAACTTGTCCTCCACTTTCCCTTTCCTCAGGACCATTGATCTGATCATTGATTTGGCGGGTTTGAAACACATCCAGGCTCACACCACCAGCTTTTCAAGTCCCTTCAGAATCCACCGGCATCCTGGGACCGATTCTGTCGTGACTGAGAGGTCATCCATGAATGCCCTGATGGGTGGGTTGCCGTTGTCCGGATTTCGTGCGGGGCCCTCTGCACTCTGGCTCAGCAGATTTAGTGAGCATGTTCATGGCTGTGACAATGTCACAGAGATGGTACACCCTGTGATGATTCCGATCTCCATCTTGTGCCAACTGGATGTTGTTGCTCCTGATGAGACCCTCATCCTGAAATTGGTGTAATAGTCAGCGATGAGGTCTCTGCACCTGCTGTGTACCAGACATCCTGGCATTCCTGAAATGCCGCCTTTCTGGACAGATGTATCAATATAGGTGTTCTTTGTCAGGTAGGTGCACAGCCGCCTGGAAACGGCACTGAAGAAAATCTTTGCCTCAACACACAGCAAGGAGATGATTTTCCTCCTTCGGAATCCATACCCCTTCAGCCACTCTCCACTGTTCAGGGATCCTCCCCATTCCCCAGAAGACTTGCAGGATTTTAACCAGACGCAGCAGGAGTTTGGGACAATTCTTGTACACTTTGTAAGAATTGCCACTTGGTCCTGGAGCAGAGCTTGCCCTAGCTTTGCGGACAACCTCCCTGATTTCCTTAAGCTGCAGCTCCGACATGTCGAACTGCACCTCTGGTTCAGGGGGTCAATGAGGTGGTTGCACTTTCCCAGCTCCTGCTCTCTTGCGGGGTCGCTGTACGTCTGTTTCAAATGTTGGTCTATTTCTTCCTGTGAGACCAGTTTGCCACTGCGCTTCTGCCCCAGTAAGTCCTTAGTGAACTTGAACGAGTTGGCAATGAAAGAGGCACGTTTGCGTTCCCTTTCACGCCGCCTCCTTCGATTCCACTCATCCTGGCGGAGAACTCTGTTTTTTCGGAGGATGCACATAAGCTGGGCTAGGCCAGTGCGTTCCTCTTGTCCTGCCGCCTTGTACTGAGACTTCAGTGATTTCATCTCCTGCCTAATGTTGTGGATTCTTACAGCTCTTCGGTTCCTTAAGTAAGATGTTCCGGAGCTTTTCTTCTCCTCCTCCTCGCTGAACCGTTTAGCTGCAATGCTGACAATGATTGTTGTCATAGCTTGTAGCTTTCTGTCAGCCTGTCCCTTCGCCGTTGCCTCCAGAATTTGACCGACATCGTCATCGAACTGCTTCCACAGTGAGGTCATGCTAGCTGCAGGTGATTTGATCCGCCTCCTGTCAGACTTGATGCACGGGGGATTAGTTTGCACCACTTGGAGGTTCTGGGCACTGTGGGGTGACTCTGGGCCTGGCACCTCCTGCGTCTCACCAGGTGTAACACCTGTGCGTTGTGTTGCTTCTGCTCCTGCTCCCACCGGACACTTCATCCTCGCTCGGTGGATCTTTAAGCCATGGATGTTCTTGCAGACTTTGCCGCATGTACACTGCTTGCTCATAGTCATCTGTTCATTGCTTGAGTCTATTACTGTTGTACCCGTCCGACTGGGGTGCTCATCCCTCCCCCTCTCGGGCACCCCTAGGGGTATTTTTCCCTTGAGTTCTTCGTAGCTTGGTTGGCTTCCTCCTCTCGAAGGATGCTGAATGGGGTGCCGACCCGCTCTTCCCCGGTTGCCGTCTCTCCGAGCTGTCACTGACTCTCCAGTAGTCACCACACTCTTCGTGGTTGTCATCCAGTCTTTCCTGGCTGTCACTGGTGCTCAGGATATTCGCTGTGTAAATACATCTACTGATGCCTATCTGGACACATCCTCAGGGATTTTCCTGACGTCATCGGGCGCCTAATGACTTGTAGAAAATATTCACCATTGCCTCACATAACTAGCTTCAACAGAAGCATAGTCAGTTAATCACCATCCATTTTGATTTTTCCACGTCAGTTCTATTAGTGTAGGGTGCCATAGCAACCATGTGGATTAGATTTGCAATATATACTGTACATAATACAGTGTTTCCCCTACCATTATTTAGGCCTGGCGGGGCCGCCAGGCCAAAGAGACCCCCCGCCAGGCCTAAAAAAAAAGAAAATCAATGATCATTTACGTTTAGGAGCCTCTGCAGCGCTGTTATGCAACGGGAGTCAACCTGCTTCGTTGCCTAGTAACGCTGCTGAGAGCGCGGGCATATTATTATATATTATGGGATGTATAGAGTTTGTAGCTAGCCAAAAAAAAAAGAAAAAATATGGCGGGGACAGACAACATGATATAAAGAAATGTTTCTGCCAGGTCGGTGTGTTTGTGTTTGCATGAGACGCTGCAGGGAAGCATGAAGGAAAACACAGCCCGACGACACACCAGTCGTCCGCGGGGTCCTAGTGCCAGCCAAGTATGAGCGTCTAGGCTGATTTATGGTTCTGCGGTACACCAACGGCGTAGGGTACGCGGCGACACGCACCGTATGTGCGCGTCGCCGTGTACCCTACGCCGTAGGCTCTGCGTTGGTGTACCGCGGACCATAAATCAGCCTTTACCGTCGCTGACACCGGTCCGACTGGTGACCCAGTAAAAAACAACGCATTTAAACATCTGGCTGGGATCCCAAATGGCTTAATAACCATAAACACAGCCCTTGGTTGTACCATACTCCCCATGGTAAATTTCGAATTTGTTGTTTAGCTTACATTTTTGTTCTGATTGAGCTTCTTTTTTTGGTAAGCAATGATGATGAAAATAACACAGACAATAGATTGTCTTTCCACTAGAACCACTTAAGGTTCATTTTTTCCCGTCAAATGCATTTAACTCTGTTATAACCAAACGGGAAAAAAAATCTTCTACAACGTTTAAATTATTTATAACTGATATAATCTCAATTGTGAATAGGGATGTTTTGTGGCATATGCCGTCAGCACAAGCAGCCGTTAAAAGAGGACCATCCCAGAGGGTTTTCATAGAGATCCCTCTGAAATATATAGAAAAGATGTGCTCAATGCTCATATGGGGTCAGACCTTTCTGGCCCATGACACTTTGGTTAAAGGTTAGATTAAATCTTATTATTTCATTGAAGTGATATCATTCAGCAATATAGGCCTACAATGATTTTTAATGTAAAACTTTGTTATATTGCTACATGTCCAATATGCCGTCCCACGCGCCTCGTCTGTTTAAGATTTTTTCGGTGGGTACCACCGGGCCTGAAAAAAATTCTAGGGGAAACACTGTAATAAGTCAGGAAGATCAGATTTTGATTGGATAAGCATAAAAACTGGATCTAGGCTGTAATCTCAACAAAACCCAAGCACTCATAAACACTGAATGATTTCTGCAGTCGTAAAAAAATTATTACATCTCGCATTACACAACTTGCCTCTCCTTAATGTTGGATATGATCTAAGCAATACTATGTGTAGACTTTGCAAGAAGTTGGATGTAAAGCACTTTGAATTGCCTTGTACATGGAATGTGCTATACAAATAAACCTTTTCTGCCTTCTAACGGTATAATGATGAGACTCCCTGAAGCTGCAGACCACATTTTAGTTGTAGCTTTCATGTTAGCTGAATTTTTTTCTTTTTTTAAATGACCAACGAGGAGAATGTGGTCTTGGTCGTGGTTAAAGAGAAAGCCAAGTCCCTGTAATTAATGATATTTCATGTTGCATTTTAATTGGTTAGTGAATAGACAAAGTCAAAGGACTTACGACAATGTAATAACATTGTCCAAAGTAACCTTAGAAAGCCCATCGCCGACCCCATTGCACTGTATAATGTAAAACCGCAGATTTGGAGCAGTGGTGAAAAATTTTGTGTCAGTTTTTTTACGATGGTCATCTTTCATCAGTGACAGCCCAAAATCTGGATTTCCACACCAAATATGAGAGAATAGTCCTTGAAATAATTGCAAAAATTGTGAAAGGAAAAGAAAGATTTTAATGAAAACAGTTGTTTTACAGAAACAGTGTAATGAATTATCTGGTCGACTGAGTTTTACAGTTCTTCTGCTGAGAATAAAAAAAATAGTCTAAGATCATAGGCGTAGAAAATTAGATGTCAGACAGATAAAAAAGAGAGACAACTACATCCTCTTTGATGATAGAGATAACCAGCAGACATAGTTGATCTGATGTTCTTAGACCGATTACATATTACACCTCATATGTGTTAGTGGTGCTGCAGAGCATCTAAAGCTACTGGGCGTCTGCAAATTTTTAATGGTATGTGACACATGCTGTGTTGGCAAGAGTATGATGAAATTTCATCGGTGCAAGCAAGCCCATCATGCATCACTTTAAGTTAATGCTGCACAGGCCAAACTCTATTACAGACAAGGAGTGAAAAGATGGAAATAATAGATAACTTGGTACATTAAATAATGGAGCAAACTCTCACCTTACTGCTCACACGAGGCATGGCGGATCATGATTTGGCCCAATGACCATTCTCCAGTATTTAATGCTACTCATGGAAGCAGCACAGAGATGAGAAGAAGAAAGAAATGTATTGAGTTTTTTTCAATGTGATTGAACGCACATTTTTGTTAAGTATTGATGAAAAAGGGCCCAGTCACCCTTTATTGGCTGTGTCCACCACAGTCTGAAATATATCAAAAATCAACTAATCAACCTCACATAAAAAGAAAAACCCCAAACTCAAATATGTTGAGATTTCCTGTGATTACCATTTATTATGTGCTGACACACTGCAGGTCTCTCTCTTGAACCTGCCTCTGTACAAACAAAGGGCATAAACACTTCTCATGGGCATGCCATTGGCTTCATGAGTGAAGGAGCGAGTGATTGTTTACTTTTAATTACATGTGCTTTGGAAGCAAATTTCCTTGGCTTGTTGGGTGTGCCTTTGATCCTTATCAGTCACAATGAAGAGATGATTATTTGCTATATTACACAGTGACTGGATTCAGCACAGCCTTTTGTTGTGTGAACTATTTTCACTGGCTAACACACTTAATAAAATAATGATTTCTGAAGACAACAATCCCCCTGCATGGCCTATCCAGTAGCTTCAAATTTCGACCAAAGAACACAATACTAGTTAGCAGTTTGAACTGGCCTAATTATCACAGAGATGTAAACTATTGACTTGAGTCTTTTGATGCACTGTGAAAAAACGAATAATGATAATAATAATAACATGAGTTGCTAAAGCAGATATAACTAACCATATTTCAAAATTACAAACAGAAGACTGGAAAACACAGATTAATTAATCTTAATAACAACAATAAGCCTCAATGCCAGTACAAAACATTATTTGTAGGTGATCATAATGCACACATACTACATACCATGTGCAAATCTACACATCACTCAAGCTGCTAGTGGTGGTGTTAGAACAAAGTTCACAGGTCTGCAAAAATCAACAGTTTGCTCACCCTCCTACAGTGACTTTATAAAAATGAATATGGGGTCAGAGGATGAGAGGAAAAAGTTTAGTCTGATACCGCTTGAGAAAAGGTCTTAAGGTCATCAGAATCAATATGAATTTTCCACTTGGTAGCACAAGTTTAGGGAACATCCATGTGGACAGAAAAGGGTGTCCAGAAATCATCAGTGGAAGGAAATGGAGCACTGGTGGATAAAAATACTCTTCCACTGTATGCTGGGGGCATAACTTCACTTTGGCATGCACGTTAGCATGTAGGCAGTGGCATTGTTGTAGGACATTGTTTTGCCTGCTTCAGAGTTACAGCTGATGTGCATGCAAAGAATTTTAAATGACAAGCAGCCTTGTTCAACACTTGAGTGGGCGAAACCCATCACTGGAAGCTTATTAAATCAAAAGCTAGATTGAACATATAATAAGAAAACTTACAATAACAGTGAATACTGATAAACTGATGCAACCAATGCTAACAGAAGAAAAGAAAAAAAACAAGATAGAATGGATGACTATCTTAATTTGTATTTTGCCTCTTTTCTTTATGTTATTGTTCGTGATACTGTGCACCAAAAAGCTTTTATGTGGCTTCAATGTATCTTTTTACATGAGATGCACCAATTCACACACAAAAAAGTAATCTCAATCAAATTTACACGGCAAGCTCACTGCTTACAACATTCAATACAGACAAATCAATTTGGTATGAAATATATTCCTTGTATTATCAAAACAGGGCACCATCTGAATATAGGCTGGCCTGTTCAAAGTAATTCAGGTTTAATCCAATGCATTCCAAGTGAGTTCAAAATGCACATAATGCCAATTAAAAAAAACAACAACGAACAGCCAAATAACCGAACAGACTGCACCGAATCTTCACTTTAGTGCAGTCCCTCATCCTAATTAACTGCAATATTGACAATATTAGCTGACTCGTATTGTGCAGTATATCAGAAAGACCGCCACTGAAGACAAATAACAGATTGTGAACTTGGCTTTAATGTCAAGTGTGTTTCTAGAGCCACTGAAAACAGCTGTAGCTAATTAAGCCTCTGCTGAAAAAGGACAAGCTTGACAAGACAGAAATGAACTACTACAGTCCAATTTCAAATCTGCAATTTTTAAGTAAGATCATTAAAAAGCAGTTTTAAACAGCTGAATAACTTTTAGCTCAAAACAACTGCTATGATGTCATGGAGATGGAGAAGTACATCAGTGACCTCATCAGTTTAATAATCTTTTCTTTATGTTCAAATTTTAAATCATGTTTTTATTTTTATTTTTTTCTACTCTGATTATGTTTTAACGTCACTGTAAAGCACTTTAAATGACCTTGAATCATGCTATACAAATAAACTTGCCTTGTCTCAAAAAGTATTTTTCATTAATTCCACATATAAGTGCAGGTGTGATTTAATAAAAACCTAGGTAAATGTACCTGACATGCTGCTATTAAGTTACATAAATGACATAAATTAAGGGGTTAGTTAAAGGACAGATTATTAGCACGTCCATACAACAACTAACAGTGAGCCAATACTATGTTATAAGTAAAAAAAAAAAAAAAACTTGTCGTTTTTTTTTTTTTTTTTTTTTTGCAAAACAGGATTTTTAAAAAGAGCTAAGTTCACATCAGTGAATTAATTCAGGCTTTAAAAAGATAAATATAACATTTATTTTCCAATTTCCTCCAGTGCTTTTTGGTTGATGTTGAGGAATGTTGTTTACAGCTGAAACATGGGACCAACAAAGGGCATCCAGCTTGGTTTTCTGCTTTCTCAAAAGTAAGTAGTACTTAAAAATAAAAAATAAATCAGTCAGTAATAAAAATGCTTAGAGGCCTACAGGCTAGATTTGAAGAACCATTGACCACTTTATTTTACAGTCCTCTGCCATTATTCCAGTTCTGCTTCATAATAAAGTGAAAATGAAATGCTGCGGCCTCTCACTGCTCTTGTTGGGTTTGGTAGTAAATGAGGTTTGATTTAAGGCCACAGTCAAAAACAACATAGCAGATGGTTTGCATTTTTGTTCTTTCGATAAGCAGGAAAGTGGTGTTTTTTGGAATAGAGTTGCTGAATAAAGTTGCCAAGCTTTACCAGATACACCAAAAACAAAAGGGCAAACAAAACCCAAACATATGTTAATGGTTTTGGTGATTGCTATGTTTTGTGGGTTTTGTTCTTATTATTTTTAGACAAGAGAGTCCAGTATGCCAACCAAAGAGGCAGTTGTGCACTAGGATTTGATCTCACCATGTCCTGACCCCAGAGCCAACTCCCATTGTGACAGCCATCTCTCTGACTTAAGCTCACTTCTCTTTCCTGACTATTTATCCATGTCCTCCCACTTTTGCTCCTTGACCTATAAAGCAAACATCCTCCCCCTAGGCCTCATCTACACTCACCTGAGAAAAAAAAACTTCACCTATTCCTCTTTTATTCACCTCAGCCCTCAGGCTCTTTTTTCCCCTTCTCCGTGAAGGTAGTTCCAATAGGCTTCAGCTGTCTTCATCTAATTGAATCCACCACTATCCTTACACCTTTGGACTTTCCCCAACTGATAAGGTCAAGTTTTCTATCGGTCATCATAGAAGGTTCAGATGATTTTTGTTTGCAGTCTTAGCTTTCGGTTTAGTCTTGTTCTCTGTTTTTCTTTTCTGTCCTTTTCCATTTCTGTGAGTTATAAAGGATGTTTACAGTATGCTATGTGTATGCAAGCAAGACCATGCCACGTCTCAACCCACAGATGCTTCTCTGAACTTTCTCCTAAACTATAGGAGCTCCTCCAGCACCCAGCTGTCTGTATCCACTACAAAGGCAGTCAAGGTTGAGACAGCTAAGCCTAAACAGCAGAAACGCCTCCACACATGCCGCCTGTGGGTTCTCTTCACACAGCCTGTTCCGACCATGTGTTGGAGTGAATTTCTCTGTGTGAGATGAAATGAAAAAGCAGACAATACGTTTGATAGCATCACCTGAGAGACATAAAGAAGAAGATCCATATAGTTGCACATGCTTTCAGAAGTGTTTGGGGGTCAGGTGTGGCTGGCAACTAACGGATGACAAGGCACAGGCAAGAGGAAAACTAGCCTTATGAGACTCCACTGGCTGGAGTTGGACCAACCCGATAACTGATTGTTCAAGATGGAAATATTGCAGTTTTGTAGGCCCACAAAAAATGTCCAGTCTTTAACTTTTGTGTCTTGACTTTGGCACAAAAAGACAAACTCCTTGGCACCTGTACTGTGATGTACCTGTCTAATTGGCAACACATTCTATTCTATTTTATGTCTTCATGAAGTAGAGCAAAACAAGCTCAACTCAAATTATACACTAGGTATTAGGCAGATATTTTAGAATAGCAGTGGTTTGAGCAGTTCTTATTTGAGTACGTAAGCGCTTCTAGAGAATAGGGGTGGCCACTAAAAAAAAGCACCGTACCTCTATTTCCACGTTTTGAGTCTGGGAACATCCAGGACCATCTGAGTGCATGAACTCACTTCTGACAAAGGTATGAATATGAAGAATCTCAGACAAATAAGGTCCTACCAGGCCATTTTCATTTTAAATCTCAAACACAAGCATGAAAATATATGTCCAATCCAAGTCAGAGGAGTAATGCTCTCATGTTTTTCTTGTCCCAGGTTAAGGCACTGTTTTTTACCAACTGGAGCTGACATAAAGAGACTGCTCGAATCCCAATCACAGATAATTAATGTAATATAGCCATGTGGTTATAAAAGCATATTTGACTCCTTCAAAAATCATAAGATAGATATGATTTATCTAGCTTCTCTCAAGCCAGCTTGAGAAACACTGAAGCCGCTGTTTGAAATAGTCTGGTCTATGACGGGGGAACATCAACAGAATGTTAACAGCATGAGGGAAAAGGGGCCGTGGCATGCATCATTTGAGACTGGCTCTGTACTAAATTTGCTGATGCGTCTTATTCATGAGAAGAGCAGGTTCTTTAGACAAAAAAGTGTGAAAATGATGTAAAAAATAGTAACAATGCCTCTGCAATTCAGACAGCACAGAAACTAACAAGAAAAAAACGCCTGATTTTATTGTATTCTGAGGAGTTGGTGACTAGTTCTGTAACCTAATAACCACCACAGATAAGGGTGCACTGCAGCATGCCACTTATCTTTGAATGAGTTTTCTCACTCTTAAGAAGTTTGCCATTATTTTCAACGTTATTCAAGTCCTCTCAGATAAGACTGTATTTGTTGTTTGCTGCTAAGGTTGTGGTGCCAGTTTCACGGGGAAAGGTCGTATCAACACAATTCACATCCCGTGGTGTAGTGGTCCTGGGAGATGTGGGTATGCTCTTAATTCAAGTTATTTTTAAAGCAGCCCATGCAACAAAGGACTGTTTTATGTCAGTGACATGGAGGACTACTCTATTTTGTTTACCCAGAAATGGGCCAGTAGTATTGCACATTGTCCAGTCATCTATGTCATTGGTTTTTTATTTTCACCCACGAAACAGTTAATTGCATACATTGTACCGTAGATTTATGTCTGCCAGGACTGTAGAGCCCAGCCCAGACATGTTATTAGCATAATTCACTAAGTCCAGCAATAAAACCATAGTTGGTGTCTTGATCTGACGTTGTACCGGCAACTTCGACTTTGGACGAAGACGCAGCTCATCCTTCACTGTTAGTATCATCGGGTGACAGTTAGTTCACAGATGGCAAAAAAAAAGTTAATGGACTGAGGGACTTTGAAGATGATGGCTGAGTTACTGAATTTCTGTCAGTTATTCACCTCTCCCAAATCCAACGTTTATTCAACATCACATTCAATACTTCTGCCTCGTGATATTTAAAAACTCTTTCTTTAGCAGGATTTGAGCTGGGATATGTTTATGAAAAGAATGAATGATGGATTTTACTGAGAATCTAATCAGAGACTCCGAACTTCACCTACTCTGGAGCAGGAAACTAGTTCAGCGTAAGCAATTATTGTGACCTAGACTTGTTGACCAAAACCACTTTCATATCCCCGAAAAACATAGCTTTTAGCAAACATTAACCTACGCATTATGGTATATTTCCAAGGTATTTAAATGAAATAAATGTAACTTTAGATGAACAAGTATTGGTACAGTGTGCCAATATTTAAAGAAATAAAACACACACTGTTGGCAGCAGTAATGTGTCATACAGAATATATATGTACAGCTGTAATATGTATACTTTATATACTGCAGTTGTAATATGGCTCATGGGTGTTAATAATCTTTTATTTTCTGTAAGATATTACCAAATCCAACAATCTGCTTCAATACATGATAACAAAGCTTTGTCAGACAGAAGCTTCTGGGTTTTTTGTTTTGTTTTTTCTGTCTCTATTGATTTCAGAACAAGAACAATGTTTTGATTAACTAAATTTTTTTTAAGCCAACTGGAGCTTTTATACTGTAAGTAACCTGCAGTTCAGTGAACAGTACTGGGAAGTTTCAGTGCACTGCAGGCAGTTGAGAATTCTGTGTTCAACATAAGTCAGTATTTCTACGATTGTGCTGCAGCTCGGGCTAACAAGCTTCTGTGTGCCCTCCGGTCCTCCTCAAAGGCAAAACAACCACGCTTTCTCATTCACACGATGATTATCCCTAAAGCTTCTTAACGTACTATCATCTCAGGGAGTCAGAAACCCTGTTAACACACTTCCTGACCACGCTGTCTGTTTTCTTTCTTGCTCGAAAAATCTTGAGGTGGCATATCAGAAGAAACATACACATCGTATGAGCAGCGCTTGTCATGACTTGTAGAGTTGCTGACAGCTCAACAAGCTATTATCAAGTCCTTAATAAGATGAAAAGGAACAAAATCCAATCAAAATGGCTCCTGAGCTACAACGCGCCTTTTGGTCTCGCTTTGCTGTAATAATTAACATTATGCTCCAGCCCTGGTAGATGAGGACCTTGTAATGAAGGTAGTGAAGTAATGATATCCCATTATGACATGCAGATCCCTTGCTGAATGCGGTGCCAGTGCAGCAAACTCTCCCTCTCTCTTTCCCTCTCCCTGTCTGGCAAGGTGGTTTACTTTTTCAGAATACACTCAGGACAAAGGAGTTGAATCCTTCATCCTCAGATAGCTCAATTTAAGAACACCAGCACGGCCAAGGGCATCAGCAAACACTGCTGGTAATTGATGGAATATCATATCACATTCAGGGCCAGCTAATGTTCATTGCTGTGCTATTAAAATAGATTGTTGATGTGCAGGGAAGACAGTATGAAGTATATTAGCACCAAGGGAGAGAATTTTTTTTTCTATTTAAGGGAGGTGGCATTAAATCTATTTGTTTATTTAATCATTCTCATTAACAGTTACATTTAGAGATAGAGGAAACGATATTTCTATTAACAATATTGCCTAGTTGTGTCAGACCATAAAGTTTTGAACACCTGGGGAAAACAGGTGCGTCCTTCCACTTGGAACCTCAACACACATGGTCTGTGTCAAACCGTGGTTACAAGCAGGAGGTGCCCTACAGGGATCAAGTTAGAAAAAAAATGACAAGGACCTACATTGTCCTTTAAAACACTGCACTGCAAGTTTTTAGTAAAAGCTGGAAGCTTAATGGGGAAAACAAGCGGCTCGGCAAATGGAAAGTTTGGACTGTGGTGTAATCATATATTAAGGAAACAAATGAACAACACACAGTCATTTCCGAAATAAATACATGAAAGCACACACATTTTCAGTTCTTTTTCAGTTCTTTTCAGTTTTTATTTTATATCACACATAAAAAGGAAGGAAAAAAATGTAATAATAACTAAGGCAAAGGGAATTAGGGCAGTAAGTAGGGTTAGGTTTAGGCTGCTTTTGATGAACAGATTTTCAATAAGTATTTTGTCAGTTTGCTGGTGTAAAGCTTTCAGTTGATATATGTTGATACAATGCCAAGTAGGAAAGATATCGGCAATAATCTTAAAGAAGTAATTGGTGGTGCCCATCACTCTGGGAGGGGGTATAAGTATTTTAGAGTAATATGTATTATGTTCTTGTTATAGCTGTACAATGGCTAAATCTTGGCTGATCATTGAGCAGTTCAATGATCCCAAACTTACTGGTAAATCTACAACAGACAAATATCCAGGTGCTGAAATGGCCCAGTCAACTTCTTGATCTCAGTCCAACTGAAATGTTGTGGTGGGACTTTAAGAGATCTGTGCTTTATGAATATTCAAAAAACCTCAATGGACTCAAGTGCCACTTAAGATAAGAATGATATGACGTCACAATGTTGTAAGATACTGATAACATGAAACAGAAAGTGATTACTTCACGTTATTGCTATTGGGTGGTTCATCTAGCTGTTTATTCATGGTCATACTTGTTTTTTGTTAAATAAATCTATGTTTTTTTTGTTTGTCTGTGGTTGTTTTTATCGTATTTGATTGTATAGTTATTGTTGTTACAGTTAATTACTATTACACATTATACTTGAAAGAGGGTGTACTCTTATTTTCACATGATGTATGAGTGTGAGGTTATTATTTTAGAATGGCCATTTTAAACCATTCAGCTCCTTCTGGTGATAACAATGCAGCAATAAATATATGCCCCCCCGATGATGTTTTCAACCTGCACGCCTTCCTTTCTTTACTTATGTGTATTTACACACGCAGGCATTGCGCAGATAAATGGCATGTGTTAAAATGATATTTATTTTCAATACCAGGTCAAGACTGTGACCCCAGATTAGCTTGCTCTTAGACTGTTTAATGATTTAAGCTAATTAGCCCTTTTTCCTGAAGCGCTTGTGTGTCATAAATAGCTTGCTGAAGAAACAACAACAAAAGAATCTTCTGCATTTTGCCTTATAGAGAGTAGAGATGTAAACACTCGGTGGAATTCCGTTTATTTAGAAACCTAGTTGTTAATTGTTGCTCTTGGCTAGGAATGAACTGAGATAGGCTTTCACACTTTCAAGTATTTATTGTACCAAATACCCATAGAGAAATCCGAGAAACTGCAATGACAATATGCAAACATGTAAAGCTGAAGTTCCTGTGTTAATTATCCCTTTTATGTACTGTATGATTGTACATTGCCGCAATTGCAAACAAATCTCAACATTTTAATCTGTTGCAGGTATGACCTTGCACAAGCTTAGGCATGCTCTTTTGGGTTGGGCCTTCTGGGTTTTTGAATAGGTGAGAAGAATCCACCTAGAAAAGGTGGCATTGTGACTGCTGACCTCTCAAAAACTCACGTAGAGAGGAACCAAACTCAGCGGTGGCATTAGGAGGACATCAATTTACAAGTCAAAGGCAAATCAGCAAATCAACCATTCAGTTATTGCCAAAGGAAATTGATGCCGAAAGAAAAAGAATGGCAGGTGTTTAACAATAAAAAAAAATTCAGCTTCAATAAGGCGTCACTAGCTAAAACAGTAATAGCACTTGAGTGGAGGTGACTTTCTGATCTTTGTGTATTTATTTATATATTTTAATGCAGCGTCATCTACATAAAAGGTAAATTTTAAGGTCATCATTGCCATATCCAATCTCAGGAGTGACTTGTCAAGATAAATCAAATTACAAAGATATCAATGACAACTGCCCTTGTACTGAGTCAGTCCTTTCATCCATGTGTATAGAAGGTTTCTGTGGTTCTCAAGTGGCAGAGCATCAGAAAGTTGAAAGAAAGATGAATGACAAATTAGATGAATGGTAGGATCCAAGCCACAGGTAGATGTTTAACTGTTCAGACAGGACGGTGCTGCGGACATCAACACGTATATTAATATGCATCAATCTAACATATCTGTCATTCAATACATAGCCTCTATCCAGTGACCAAAGCCTGAAAATTATGTTTAACAGGCTTCAATATTTTTGTGGAGTTTTCCATCAGACAAAGGATTGCACAGCAATTCTTTGAAAGCACATGAATCTTTATTTTTGTTATTTTTACTGCATCTTTAATTATGGATGGATGTACTGTATGCACTCCTTTAAGCCTGAATTATGGGTCTGCGTCAAACCAAGGAAGTCACGACGGCGTCACCGTGACGCCGTCGTGAACCCTTCGGACTTCTCTGTCACTCCATTTCGCCGCGGTGCAGTACCCCCCCGTGACCGCTAGTTCGCGATCTTTTCCTGAATGGTTTATCCGACTTTTCCGGTCACAGTGAATGAAAGAGATAAGGACAACTATTCTGCAAAAAAACAAAACAAAAAAAAAATCACACATACACGAAGAAAAGAGCGCTGAAAGTTCACGACTGCTTTAAACCAGAAATGCGTTGCTACCAAGCGAACTAATCACAGCCCTCTCGTCTGCGTTTGGTCTGCGTTGCCTCGATGCGTAGTTACAATTTTTGGGAGGTGGGCGTCAGTGACGGCGTAGGGTACGCGTCGACGCTTACCCTACGTTTTGACGCAGAACCATAACTCAGCCTTTAATAATTCTCTGCAAGTAAACACGCTATTAGGCATGTCAACAAACCTTTGGTAACAAAGGGCATCAAATTCAGGGTGACCTGAAGAAAAAGATCAGGCCAAGGAGTGTTACAGGAGGAAGTTGGAGTTCAAACTCCAGGCGAACAACATGCAGGTGGTCTGGAGTGCAATGAACACAATCACCAGCTACAGACCTAAGGCAGCAGGGGTGTCGAATGCAGCGTGGACAGGACCAACGAACTGAATCTGTTTTTTAACAGATTTGACACAGGAGCAGCAGTTCAACCCCCATCAGTCTATGTGGGCGTCGGTCCCCAACATACTTCCTGTGAACCCCTGAAGTAGTTATCTGATGACTCGCCATAGTTGGATGTATCAGCAGCGGGGAGGAATCTCAGTATAGGGCTATTATTAATGATTTTGTCACATGATGTGAGCTGAACCACCTGCAGGTCAATGTGACAAAAACCAAAGAACTGATGGTGGACATGAAGAGGACCAAATCTCCTGTGACCCCTGTTTCCATCCGGGGGGTTAATATGGACACAGTTGAGGACTACAATATTTGGGAGTCTACATTGATAATAAACTGGACTGGGGCCAGAAAACACTGATGCCCTTTACAAAAGAGGCCTCTACTTCTTGAAGAGAATCAGGCCATTCAACGTCTGCCAAACTATGAGAAGATCTTATGAGTCTCTAGTGTGATCTTGTTTGCTGTTGTGTGCTGGTGCAGCAGAATGAGGGTTGGAGACTCAAACAGGCTCAAGAAACTCATGTAAGAAGCTGGTGATCTTTTGGGACAGTGATGGATAGACAGATGCATCAGAAACTACAAAGCATCCTGGGTAACACCACCCACCCCCCCATCAGCTCCTGGTCCAACTGATGGACTAAAAGACTCCCATCCACCTCAAAAACTGAGCGCCACAGAAGGTCTTGGTTGTGTAGTGTGTCTGATTGGCTGGTCAGTACTGTACTCTCACCATTCGTCTTTCCACTGTACAACTCAAAATTATTGGGCCTCATTCATCAAGTCTTTGTAAATCTATAAGTATATCAGCACAAAAATCAACTTTTGAAAAAACCTGCCACATCTATTAACATTTGGAATGAAATCCAAAACACATTAATTTAACTCTGCTCACACTTTACGTACAAATACAGTCTGCTCATGTTTTATGAAAAGACCTTTTTGCTCATTGAATATTCTCATATTTCTTATCTATAAACTTGGGTTATTTAAGTAAAGTAAATGCTCATTGAATAAGTGCTTTAATTCCCTTTAAGAACAGTTAGAAGCTAGAATTTTTGAAGAGTGGGAGTCTTTTTGATTATAACATTATCTCCTTGAGTAATGGTAAAAGCTAAAAGAGATGAATCTGGATAGTCATTGTGCTCAGACAGAGAGTACAGTACTGTGGAGTATACGACAAAGGTTCCTTCACGTTCCTTCATGTAAAATTTAAATGTAAAGTAACAAATTAAATGTTTTATCCCCTCCTAAACTGGGTTTATTTTAAACAGGAAGGGAGATTGACAAAGACCAAAGATTAAAAATTGGTTGGTTGCTGGAATCTTACCAGTATAATAAGTATCTTTTGCTGCTGTTAGTGAATGTAATTCTTCAATAGTTAGTGAATATAATGTTTCAGCAGTTTCATCACTTTGAAGCCCCATCTCAGTGTGAGGTTACTGGTGAATCTTTGATGCTTTAAAAAAAATAAATAAAAAAAAGGAAATATCTGAAAGGCATCAAAAACAAATAAATAAGAAAGAATGAGAACAAAAGATGCTTTCACTAAAGAAAAAAAAAGGAAATAGATTTGTCAGCACAACACTGATATGCAGTGTGATGTGATGCTCTATGACTATAAGGGAATCTACTCTGCAACACCATCGCTGTTGTGTTTTTCATTTGTTAGGTTCTTAGGTAACTGATAGCTGCTTCTTCCCTTTACAGTCCCCTTTTTAGCAATTTGAACACTCACTACCCTTTATATTGGCAACTTAGCCTTTTCATGTTATTTCAAAGACATTGCGTGCAATAAATGTCGGCTTGGATCCTCAAAGGGTTTTAAAAGCCAGAGAAGAAAGGGCGGGATCTTTCATCTGGTATTCACTAAATGTAAGAGAAAGGAGAAAGGAAAAGGTGTGAGGGCGCATGCACTTGTATTGATGGCGACAGAGTATATATCCCCCCTCCCTTGAGTGGGATTTTAATGTTCCCTCTTCAGTACTGGCATCCTCAAGCCTCCTGGCACGCCTCTTTAAGGGGGACAACTTAATGGATCAGTTTTGCAAATCACTTTGTCAATGGTATCACAAGATTTGCTTACAAGAGATTTCAGAATACCATATAATAACTATTTTGACATTTCATTCAGAAAGTTAAAGCAAGCATAAGCTATGTTTCTAACTATATAAGTTCAGTATACTGTATGTTTCTCAGCAATAATTCAATTTACATATCACTGACCTATGTTTGAGTTTTTTCAGTTGATATGGTCACAGAAATCCAATGATAATTCTGGTTTTCAGATCAGAATTATGTCACTTCAATATTTGGTACTAGATAGGATGTGTCTTGCACGTCCATGCAACATGGATGAAAATGACCATAATGTGCTGATTATTGTGCAATAATGAATTGTAACAGTAGTTATGGGTGAGACATCACCAACAACAAAGCTCTGATTGCCTCCATGTTGCTTCAAGCAGTTCTGCGCCACGCTGTTTCCATGGTAATAAAGAAGCAGCCAGATGCCGCTGATTAAATGCACTTGATCGGCTGATCTTCAGCAAGTATGACCACTTCTATAAAAGCAGGAGTTTTGGCAGTTGCCAGTTCTGGACCATTCATTCTGTTTTAACAGAATGTAAAGAAGGGGAACCATAAAGAGTCTCAGACAAGCACTTGTTAGAGTTCATTAGTCTGCATTATGTACAGTTTCAATTTCCCTGGAGTGAATATCCCAGAAAATGTAAACACACCCAAAAGAACAAAGACTGTACAGACCTTAGTTTGCATGTTACATGTTAAAGTTGCGAGATCACCCAAGTAGGGAGTAGGGAAAGGTTATAAAGTATGGCTCGTTTGAAGGGTTGCAAGGAAAAAGTCCATTCTTTCTAAAATTAAGACAACATGGCAACACAGCTTAGTTTTGGAAAGCTGAATCTGAACAAGCTACAAGACTGCTGGAACAATGTGCTCAGGACAGACTAAAGCAAAATGGAGATGTTAGACCATGATGTCTGGCGCCATATTTGATGAAACCAAATGCGTGCCAGCATTACTAGTTGTGAAGCACAGTTTAATGGCACCTTGCAGTTGCTGAGTTGATCATGCCAAAGTATTTGTGAATCACATGTGACAATCAGCCTGGCAGATATAGGAAAGTGAGCCAGAGTACACCAACAAACAGTATGATCGGGCTACAGCAGTATGCCTTCTATCTACACACATATATATATATATATATATATATATATATATATATATATATATATATATATATATATATATATATATATATGTGTATGTGTATATATATATATATATATATATATATATATATATGTATATATATATGTATATATATATATGGGTCAAAGACGTGACGCTTACTTTTTTTGTCCGATGGAACTTTTTACCTAATAATAAACATAAAAATGAATAAAAAATATAACATGTATGTCTAATACGTTCCTTCTACATGTGCCAACTCTTATTTTATTTAAACATGTTGGTTATTGGTCATTTTCTGCCATCTGAAGTGTGAAAACATCATGTGGGGTGACCGTCCGGCCTTGACTTCTGTTTGGACAACTGGTTTTAAATCACATTAAAACAATTTAAAAATAATGCTTGCCCTATTGGGCATATTTTCAAACTTGTTTTAGATTTATTGACAAAGTTATGGAACATTTGTACACACATTTCAATCATAATACACAAACTAATCTTGTCCGAATATGTTCATTGTCTGAATTATCATCTGGGGTGACCATGAAAAAAATACAATTGAGGGACTTTTATATTGACAATCATCTCAAAGAGGATGTTGCATCAGCCAGTTACTCCATGAGGGTCCCAGAGAGACAACCTGCAGGTCAGTAGTCTCTCTCTCCTTTACAAATAAATCCTCTTTTTAACTGCTGCAGTGTATACGTCACATTTTGATATCATGTGGGGTGACCACCCTAAAACTGTAAATAATTAATAATAAATAATAATTTTATTTGCAAATCTATATTTTGAAGGTAAATTTGTTAGTGATATGTGGTGAGAAGTAGCTAGCTTAGATCATATAGCTAACTGTTAGCCTGTTATATTTGATTAAACTTGAAAGCATCATGTGGGGTGACCTCCTGTCATGTGGGGTAACCAACAAATGGCAATTCTGTATCAAATTCAAAATTGAATATCTATCAGTTTTGGTTCAAATATAAATTATTGGTATAGCATGCATAAGTGGATACACCTTGTACACATTTTAAATCAGTTTTATGAATTTAAGAGTAAGTAAGAGGGTGACACTGCCATTATGGATAGAATGTATTTAAAAATTGTTTTAAAAAAATGAAAGGAAAAATGTGTCTATCTTTCTTGAACAGTTAATTTAATTACTGATACTTATTAAAATATAAATTTTGTTATGGAAATCTATTAATTTTGAGATAAATGGTCGCCCCAAATGACGGTTTAAAGGTTTAAAAACACTAAAATACCTTTGTTTGAAGTTTTCACTTACATGTATGTGTACACTACATTTCAAATGTTTGGAAAATGGCCAAAAATATCTTTATTTTAAGTATTTTAAAAATGGGCTACTCAAAGGCCTTATACGTCTTTGACCCATATATATATATATATATATATATATATATATATATATATATATATATATATATATATATATATATATATATATATATATATATTCAGAACATAAATGAATGAAAAGTGCACCAAACTGTATTAACAATGTGAGGAACTGAATAGGTCCAACATAAAATAAATGTGTCACGATATAATTGTATCTACAATCTACTGATTGATGGTTTGTTTCTGGTTCCATTTTGTTGAATAAACAATAAAACAGTGTAATAATGTAATATTACTGTTAATCTAAGGTGGAATTTACCTAATTTGTAGAGTTAGAAAGGGTATATTTTATTTATGACCCAATTTTTTACAGCCTATATAATAACCATACTTTGCTACAGTTAGCTCAACATAATTTTGAAATCCCAGAAAAAGAGTTTAGACAAAATCCTTGCCACACTTGTGTTTGATAAATTCACCCCTTTTCCCCTTTAGAATTGTAATAAAACTGTTAAATTGAGAGGCCAGTGTTTAATAGTTGCACTAACAATAGCCCTTGTACCTACAAGTTAGTTCTTGTGGAAGTCCACTAATTGTATTGTAATTGCAGACATTGTGCGCACAGCATGATAGTACACAACAGAATGCATCATCTCCATGTTGCATGGCAACACCTGAGCCCAGGTAGCAGGTGTGAGCATTCCTTTATTCAGGAAGTGTGTGTAGCCCCGTGCTGGCATCCATAATGGAGCCAATCCTTCAGGGCTCCATGTGCATCTCCAAGCAGCGTGAGCCTTTAACGCTGAGGTGTGTTCGCTAACACGGGAGTTTCATTAACCTCCGTGTTAGTGAACAGTTATAATGTTGGTAGCTGCCAGATGGGAGCTGGGACGGTAGGATGGTTCACGTCATCCCATAATGTAGCAGGTGCTGTGGAGGGAAAATCCTGAGTGCTTAATTTTATTGTTATGAGTGGGGAACAGGCAGAAAAGTGAAAAATGGGCTTTGTCTGTGGCACTACCACTCTCAAGTCAATGAACAGTTAATTTTGCAGTTTGACAATTGTTTATCTAGGAGCTGTGTATCAATGATCATATTCTTATTTGTTATTGTGCTTCATGTCTGGGATTCATAATTTTTAAATTGTATTATAATAATACAAAAAAACTTTTTTAGTGTCTGTTTTAAAAAAAGATTAAATAAATCAATGTCTTTTAACTTAACGTATATTTTACAACATCCATCCGTTTTCGGCATTCTTGAGTAATTGTGTGCAGTGATGTTTCAAATTTAATTATAAAAAGGCATTATTTGCTAAACATCCAGCAAAGCTGTTGGATCCTTTTTGTTTTTAGGTCGGATCATTTTTATTTTTCTTCACCCAAACGTCATGGTCAGGAAGAACTGCACACAGGCACCAAACTGGGGTCCTACAGTTGATTACCACTTAAATTACTTGGGTTGATATTGGCCAGAACGTGGTGCTATAATGAGCTGGTTTACATTTCAGCTTATATCTCCAGAATCATCTGCTAGAATTAACTCTAAAACTCTTTCAGCATTTTGATATCTAGACAAATTTCATATTTTGCCACTTAGCCTCAAATGCCAAAAGCTTATGATTTCCAATCTATAAATATTCCCAGACTTACTACAGATAATCTCCACAACATTTCTTGAAGCCAACTCAACTTTGCACAGTTGTAAACACATTCAACACATTGTAGATCATAAATCTGTAAATTTGAGTAATGGAATTATAATTATTTGTTCCTTTAATTACTTGGAAGGTGCTGAATCAAACACACCCATTGCCATCTATTGCTGTCACAACCAATTATGAAAGAAAAAAAACTAAACTGAAATTCTAATGAACAACGCTGATGTACTATTGTGGAAATTCGATTTTCACAATATCTGGGACAAATCATCTTTGGAATATGCTGAGAAAAACACATTTTTTTAAAGTATATTTCTGATAAGTCAAATTTTTTCAAAGTTACTTGCCAAGTCAATGTTTGGGTGTTGGCCAAAGTTAATTTTTGCCCTGTATCTTGTGATAAATGTGATCAAATCTTAACAAAACTTTGTACTATCAATCTCTGTTTTGTTTTAAGTTGACCAAAGTAGAATGTGTCTATAGGGCTCATGTCTAGTGAAACAGTAGATATAAAAGTAAGAAACTCCTGCAATGCCTCACTCACTCTCACTCATCTTCTTCCGCTTATCCGTTCCCGGTTCGCGGGGGCAGCAGTCTCAGCAGGGATGCCCAGACTTCCTTCACCCCAGACCCTTCCTCCAGCTCTTCCGGGGGGAGTCCGAGGCGTTCCCAGGCCAGCCGAGAGACATAGTCTCTCCAGCGTGTCCTGGCTCTTCCCCGGGGTCTCCTCCCGGTGGGACATGCCTGGAACACCTCCCTAGGGAGGCGTCCAGGAGGCATCCGGTACAGATGCTCAAGCCACCTTAGCTGACTCCTCTCAATGTGAAGGAGCAGCGGCTCGACTCCGAGCTCCTCCCGGGTGACCGAACTCCTCACCCTATCTCTAAGGGAGCGTCCAGCCACCCTGCGGAGGAAACTCATCTCGGCCACTTGTATCTGCAATGTTGTCCTTTCCGTCACTACCCAAAGTTCATGACCATAGGTGAGGGTAGGTGCGTAGATTGACCGGTAAATCGAGAGCTTCGCTCAGCTCCCTCTTCACCACGGCGGTCCAGTACATCGACCGCATAACTGCGGTCGCTGCACCGATCCGTCTGTCAATCTCCCGCTCCATCGTTCGCTCACTCGTGAACAAGACCCCGAGATACTTGAACTCCTCCACTTGAGGCAGGACTTCTCCACCCACCCGGAGAAGGCATGCCACCCTTTCCCGATGGAGAACCATGGTTCTTGCAATGCCTAAAGTTCCTAAGTTACTACTCTAAAAAATCATTTGGACTGTGAAAATAGCTGCTTGTGGACATATTTTTAATATTTTGACTATACATTTATATATAGCTTTAGCTTAAAGTGCATGCACTGGTTCATTCATAAAGAAAACATAAAGGAGTTGGTTGGTGAGTACAAAAAGCAAACTGCCCAGCAGCCATCTGTGTATTCAGGAAGCTTTTTATAGATAAAGGCAATCATTCAAGCAATTACCAAGAGTAATTAATCTCTGCTTACTGGGTGAGAAGCTCAACATATCCTGATGCTGGTCATCTGCACATGTGACCTTATTTGCTTACAGCTCTCAGTACTTAATGGCATGATTGTACATGCATAGTCACAAAGTACCAAGTATTAACGTTTACAGTGCTAAAAGTTCCGGATGAGATGCTGAATTCATTAAAGTTATAGTCCGTGATGTTGGACAGCTAGCAAGATTTGAAAGGTGCACCTCCTCTAAGCCCCACCCCCTCCTCCCCCTCCCGTCAGCGCTCCGTCCAAAGCCACGCCCCCACAAACTTTGGGGAACGCGCATTTGCAGGAGTCGATTTTTTCAGGACATTTTGGACAACACATTTTCAACAAAACTACCCCATGTCTCATTCACCTGTAAGCGAGGCCGGTTTTAGGGGGGGGCAGGGGTGGGCTGTGCCCACCCAAACGTGCGTCCTGCCCACCCAATCAAAGTTATGGGGATCCTTTATTTTTTTATAAATGTCAGGCCGCGGTTGCTAGTCGGTCTGGAGGAGCGCGGGGGGCGGTTGGGTTACACTGGGACACTCTGAGCCTAGGAGGACCCGTGGGAAGTGGACACGGGGGGCTGTTGGCAGGCTGGAAGCAGAGTGCGCGCATGGAACAGAGGGGGGCGTGGGCGGGACTTAAACTGAAGGCATCTGATTGGATCTTTCCCCCCTGCCAATCTTCTGGTCCTCTGACCAATCCGTGCCATTCGGTGCGCAAAAAACGATTGGTCAGAATTTTTACAGCTGTCAGAGAGGTCAGATTTTTTTCTTTCCTTTTTCTGAACACATTATTCACTGGCTACTCTCAGAATGGAAGGACCATTTCACTCAGTATAACAATAAATGTTTTTGAATACGATTACAGACTATACCTTTAATTATTGGATGAACATCAAAGCAGAGAACGCTAGAACAATGTTGAGAATTTTTTGTCACCTCTTCAACTAGTACAGGATAAGCAATTCAGACTTAGGCCTTAGATACCACTGCCATGGATGTTTTAGTTTGTTTCCCTTCTCTGAAAGATCAAATGTAAATGAATGGATCACCTCCACGGAATTTAGTTAAGACGTGCATAAGTCTGTCAATGATACTGAGCCATATGAGCCAAGTGAGTTGGAGCAGAGAAACCTCCAAAACATGCAGAGCAGTGGTATCTGAGGACCAGGATTGAGAAACACTGCCCAAGGCTATTGATTGAGGTCATCACATTCTTCAAAATAAGATCTTTAAAATATCACATGCTGGCATTGGCAAACAGACCCCCCCATATATTGTGAATACTTGTCAGTCAGTTGGTGTATCGTTATAAATGTTGCTCTGCAGCTGATGAAAGAAACACAATTCCAAGTAGAAGCCAGCTGCAACAGGGTGAACGGCTCCTTTTTTTCGAATATTTATTTCTTACAAATGCCTGTGATGAGATGAAATGTGAGTGGTCAAGTCTGAAATAATCATGCATTTTTTAAAGTAAAGCACCGCCAAAACCTCTTATGTTTATTCACTTGACTCCCTCTTTGCTTTTTCCCAAACTCTTTTCTATGTGAGTCAGCTCAGAACCCAAAAAATTTATGTCAGTCAGTCCTCATAAATATCAGACATTCTGTGAACCTAAGCCTCTGTGGGGACATAATATAGCTGTCTCATATATAAGCTAATTATAACTCCCTCATTCTCACCCACTGTCGATATTTACAGACTGGACAGTGAACAGCAGTCATCTTAGGTTCAGTAGAGATTAATTTCCCTGTGGAATTGGTTTCTGATACTTAACACTAAATTTCCCATCATTTGTAATTGAATTACCTCGGCTTCACCAGATTTAACGTAGCAAAAAATAATTTTATCATAGTCTCAACTATAATATATTTTAAATTATTGAGCAAGGTTCCTTAGACAAATGAATCCAGTTAAAGTTTATTGCTGAACCTTTCATTAAATTGAAAAATCCGTGTAACATTTGACTGCCCTGTTGTATTTCGAGGTGCATCTTATTTGATTTAGTTTGCATGATATTCAAACTCTAGATAGGAAGCTTTTTCATTTTATACAGACTGTTTTTATAACACAGTCACGATAAAGATCTGAGTTTCCGATGAGCTTCTCAGGAAATGCACTGACTGCACGTGCCTGCATGTCTGTGTGGTGTGTGAGACAGATAAATGTCATTACCATACATGGATGTTTTCTTTTTTTTCTGCATGGGTTTTCTGTGGTTTCTATTGAGATCTACTTAGACCATAGAGGTACAGTAATAGCTGTTAAATGCAGTTTTTATGCTGATTTAATTTTTTATTTTTTTTACATTTAGAAAATCAGTGGCTTTTTCCCCCATTGTCCTCTACAACCGGAAAACTATATGGCAACAATATATTTCAATTTATTTCACAATGTCATGTATATTTGTAGGTGTTTTAAGAAAAAAAATACAGCGGTAGCAATTATGCAACTATCTAAGGTAATGACTAATTGCAATCTGGTGTGGAGTGGGAATAGAAAAATAACTTCCTGCTGCTTACAAACATGTAACTCTGTCAACATATGACTGCAAGCAGAAGAAAACAAGGCAAATACAAAGAAAAAAAAACAGTTAAAGAAGCTTTCAGCATTCACACGGGACTGGGGAACCTATTTGATGTTCAGATTTTCTAGCAATTTGGCCTGATCATCCATGTTTGTTTTTTTTAATAGAAAATGTATATCTTAATATTTTTCATATGGTGACTTCAGTATATAGTTGTTGTCCTTACCTTGTCACTGACCCCTTATTGAGCCGAGAGGAACTTCTGTGTATTCTTGACCAGGTACAATGGTAAATGTAAGATCAAAACCATTAGACAAAAGCTTTAATTAATTGTACTTAGACACAAGCTTTAATTAATTGTACTCTAGAGTAAACAAGATAAATAGTTGACCATCAAGAGATGATGCTGCTGTCTGACAACTTTGATCAGTCCCGGGACAGACATTTAATTTCTTGTCACGTCTCCAAGTTTTGAATCGGCAGCGTTTCCCATGTGCACTTAGAACACAGTGTTTGCATATATTTGGTGATTCTTCTCGTGAATGAGATGTTCCAGACATATCAAAGGATTTGCTGTTTGTCTCAGAATCCTCCCGCCATCTGCTCGCCACCCTCAACCAAGATGCTTTCACTGGAACCCTCCAATCTTTAAAGCTCAGCACACAATGTGTGGCATTATATCAACTGTTCTTCAGATGGTCTTTTTTTTCGCAAAGACATTTAGAGTTCATTAGTAAACTTATGTTTTATGTAAATACTGCTAGATCTCTAAATTGGTCTGTTTGTCTAATGAGACAAAAAAACATTCGATTTCAGTGTGCCGCATATTTATTTCTCTCAAAACCAAGTATGTTTTTAAATGATGGTAAAGTGTGGAAATACACATTTAGTTCAGATAGTCTTTGATCACAAGAGATGTCACCATTTTCTGATTAAAATGACCAATTTGTTTAGAGATGGCTGTAAAGTGGATTGAATTATCACACTGCATAGCATGTAAATCTGTTTCGTTAAGGTATTCATCTCAGTTAGACTTGTCCCTGTTTATGGGAGACATACCCTGTAACGTTTGGTTGTACATTACAAATCTGGCAGTCAAAAACATGTGCAAAAGCATTAACAATATGACACTGTGTAACCTTGTGGGACTGGATTTGAAAACTTCAAACGTCAGGGCGAATGCTGGAATTAGAGCTATTAAGTGTGTAACATGGAGAAAAAAAAGATGGATGTTGTACAATTATGCTTGAATTTTCAAAGCCACCAAAATTTACCGTAAAGCTGTTCCACTTTAACTGCCCTACTGTTGGAAAGGTTTTTTCTTTTTATATAAATGCAATCAGACTGCTTTGGGTTATGTCTTAATTTGTGTCTGATGCACAGTCCAAGGACATTAAAACAACCTCAGAGAAATGCAATCAGATCGACAATGGAATGTGGCAACTTGCATTAATTTGCATGTAAAACAACCCTCCTCTTTTTAAAAAGAAATAAAACTGTTTACACCCTCTCTGTCACAGGGTGGGTAAGTTTAATGGAATGTCTGATTAAATAGCACTAAAATGTTTTTGTAGATGAATCACATGTGATAGAAGTGTTTGTACAGCAAAGTGTGTGTTCAATTCAAATTTATGCTTATCGTATGCATTCTTCAGTATTTTCTTTAATGTATATTTATATGACCCAGATGTGTATGAATGTACGACACCAAATCAGAAAAAAACATGAGTTAATGGGTGAAATCCAAATTTTCCTCTAAAGAAATATCCAGAAAGATTCCAAACGGTTTGAACCCATAACATAAATGTTGGAAACATTATTCCTCAAAGAAAGATTGAAAGGGATTTGCATTTTGCTCTTTCTACACTGCATACTATCATTATTCCATTCAAAGAATCTGGAGGAATATCAGTGTGTAAAGGGCAAGTATGCAGGCTTAAGCAGTGTCGTCTGAGGGATCAAAGATCTGTGACTTTGATCCCTCAGACGACACTGCGTCAAAAACCGTCATTCATCAACAGCTGATATTAACACATGACGATGGGATTCATGTGGGAACATTTTGTCCAGCACTACACTATAGAGTCAGATTCAGATTCAGACAACTTTATTGATCCCTTTGGGAGGTTCCCTCTGGGAAATTGACATGTCCATCTCACTCACACAGCACTGTCATATACTAATCAAACGCCCAAAAAAATCAAACACCCATATAAAGATAAAAATAGAAGTGCCATAAATAGAATTATATGGATAGAAAATAAATAAGTGTTATTTAATATTGCACAGTTATTGCACTGTCCCGGTTATTGTCTGGTTTGTTGTTGTTCAGACTGACTGACTGACTGACTGACCCCCCCACAGTCCCTCTGTTCTTCAGTTCTTCTTTGCCCTCCTCCCCCCCAGTGAGGAGTTGAACACAGAAACCCAACTTAAATCTACCGTTCAAACAAGAACCTTGCCCAGAACCATAATACTGACTGGCCTGACCATGGACGAACTATGTAACTTCTGGGTTGAACTAAAATTAGTCACAGTTCTTCAACTGGCCACTGAAGCTGGCTGCAAATGCGAGTCAGTCTTCATTGACTTGCATGTTAAAATATCAAACTAAACATATTTATGACCTGTTACAAAAGACGTTTTGTCAGTGACAAGGGGGAGCGAATCTTTTTGTAACACATCAGGAGAGTTGATTAAAATAAATTTAATTATCTCTACTATGACTGATTGACAGTTAGCTCAGCCAATACCTTGCCACTATCACTTCTTCATCCATAATCATCACGCTTTCGCACTTAGTTAAGAAATCAGCAGTTTGGACTAACCCGTCGGTTAAATGCGATAACACAAGACACAGGACATTCCACTTAAAATGCCTGTCAGCACGTCTGCAGCTTTTTCAGGGGGGATTGAAGGAGCTGGTAGTCCAAGCAAACTTTGATTGACAGCCTCCCAACATGGCTGCGCTTTGTACGAAGAAAAAGAGGCCTCAGAACTGCTCTTCGGAAACCAGTGATTCACATGATTAACGCTTTGTCCACAGTTTTTTATAGGCTGTGGTCTGTCCGCTACCAGTGTTGTGCATGAACACATTCAAATAAACGCGTTCATTGAACATGTTCATAACTATGAGAACGTTGAACTGAACGCAACATATTTGCAAATAAAGAACTTGAACGTGAACTTGTTCATTCTGCAGATCACAAACTGGAATTTGAACTGTTCAGATTATGTGAGTTTCAGCTTCACTGTTTAGATCCAATTATTACGGAATAATCCTCCTTCTCATTTCACCAGCAGGCGGCACACGCATTTAAAATACTCGACGAGACGACGACTTCACACGACATTACCCACAATGCAGTGCACACAAGCATAACAACGGGCTCCAGCTCCATGGCAACGGTGGCCCGAGCCCGGTGCAGGCTTTGAGATGACATGTGAAGAGAGACATTGCGGACGCAGCGTCAGCGAACCGTCAGATGATGCCTACGTTTATCATTATCTGCAGTAATTTTACACATTGTCCCCGAAAGAGTCCGACGGTAAAAATCTAACCTTTCTAGTGCAAATTATGTCCACCTGCGCTGAGAAAACAAGTCTGAGCGTCTGCCTCGTCAACTTCAAATTTGAAACGTCACGTAGAATTAAAGCATCCGTCCAGTAGGAGAAAATATCTGCAAGTCCTTGACAATCAAGCAAAGTCATCAGGAAAGACCAAGAAGACCCAACAGCTACAAACGACCCCAGTCCCACTGCTGCACCTTCAGGGGTTTGATTTCCCAGCAGCAGGTAGACACACTGATAATGGACTACATTGTTGGAGAGTTACACCCTCTGAGTAAAGTTGAAAAGCCACTAGGACAATACATGATAGTATACAGCAGGGTCTCCAACCCTGGTCCTCGGGACCCCTGTCCTGCATGTTTTAGATGTTTCCTTGCATCATCACACCTGATTCTAATTAATGGTCATCATCAGCTTGTCATCCAGGTCTGCACAAGTCTGTTAAAGGAGCTTGAGGCTCCTTTTAAGAAATGAGACTCTCTAGCGCCACCCTTCACCACGACGGCCGTTGGGGGTACTGCAGCCAACAGTGAAGCCGGCACGGGAGAACGTGCATGCAGCGTCATGTGACGTCACATCCGCAGCCCAGCGCGGGAAATTCGGGACCGAATTGCAGCACATTTTGCAGCACACAGCCTGTTTAAGGCAAAGGAGAGATACACTAGAGGGCTCATTCTTTTGGGTTTGGAACGCTTCATCTGACATTATTACTAGAAAACTTAAAATGTATACAGATTTTTTTCATAAATCCTGCCACAATCCGGCCTCAAGCTCCTTTAATGTAATTTTTATCCGGGTGCTGAAGCAGGGAAACATCTATAACATGCACATGAGGACCAGGGTTGAAGACCACTGTACAGTATACTATACAGTGAACAGTTTTAGGATAGGGGGGCATTTCATTCGTACCTCTCACCTAAAAATATTGAAATGAACTGAATTTGAACTAGTTCAAAATCAGAGGTGGGTAGTAACGAGTTACATTTACTCCGTTACATTTACTTGAGTAAGTTTGGGGACATTTTGTACTTTTAGAAGTAGCCTACATAAGTTTTGAATCACTATACTTTTTACTTTTACTTGAGTAGACTTGTGAAGAAGAAACTGTACTGTTACTACGCTACATTAAGCTACATTGAGCTCGTTACTTTTCTTTTATCCCCTCCGCGTACGCGTCAATCTCTCTCTCTCAGAGAGAGGGGCGCATTTATTGAAGGCTGATTTATGGTTCCGCGTTACACTAACGCAGAGCCTACGGCGTAGGGTACGCGGCGACGCACACCGTACGATGCGCGTCGCCGCGTACCCTACGCCGTGGCTACGCCGTCGATTTAACACGGAACCATAAATCAGGCTTTAGTCAGAGCGAGAGAGAGAGGGGTCCGCCAGGCTCTACCACGTGACTGTGTTTCACCAATCAAACGTAGCTGCGCCGTGTAGTCTCGTCACGTGACTATATTGAACCTCAGTCGGCGGGACAGATAAAATTAATCGAAAATGGCACTCATCAGCAATGCAGACCATGCAGACGCAGAAGAAAAGGAACACCACTGGCCTCACATTAAAAGCATGTTCACTTTAAAAACGGCGGGAAACACCAGCAACAGTATGCAGTGTCTTCATTGTTTGACTTAATTTATTTTTTTATTTATTCTGTTATTTTATTTTTATAATTTATTAAAGTACTTGAATTTACTTTAAGATTATTTTAATTTAAGCTATTTTTTATTAATTTTATTTTATTGATTTAATTTGCCTGAAGATGATTATTTTGTACTTTTTTTCTGTTTGAATGGTTGTGTTAAAAAATAAATCAGACATTACTCAACAGTTACTCAGTACTTGAGTAGTTTTTTCACCAAGTACTTTTTTACTTTTACTCAAGTAATTATTTGGATGACTACTTTTTACTTCTACTTGAGTCATATTATTCTGAAGTAACAGTACTTTTACTTGAGTACAATTTTTGGCTACTCTACCCACCTCTGTTCAAAATGAAAATGGTGAACTATGAACGTGAACTGTTCATTTTTAAACTATGTGAACTGAACTTTGAACTAGTTCATGAGAAGTATGAACTTGCACAACACTGTCCGCTACAGAGAATCTGTGGAGGATTTTAAACAAAACATGTCACAATGATGACATCATACTGTTGCACGCCTTAAGACATGTTTACTGGAAGAATGGCAGGTTTAATGACTGTTCTGAGAAGGAATAGCAACACATCAAAGTGTTGAAATTTTACTGTAACAACTTTTTATGGAGTGTTGCAGCGCCACATATAGTGTAGAGATATTGTAAAAAAAAATTATTATTGGGGATATATTGAAGAGTTAAAACGATTGCTCTAATTAAAGTCTCTTCCTGCTAATTTTCTCTTTATTTTCTGTGATATATTGGTTTTAATTTGTTCAGAAAAAGATTAATGGGCTACATGTTAAACCAAAGTGGAGTCTGGTTTAATCTTGCTTATTAGAGGACAATGGTTATCAAATCTTTGTTTAAAGACTGGAGATCAAGGACAATCTTCAATTCCAGTGCAATAAATGAGGGAAAAGTAAAAGATTATTTAATATACAAGCTCTTTAAAAAAGCTTGGATTTCTATACCCCTAAATACTGATGGTATCTGAAAGTATCAAGTACAGTGTAGTGTTCACATGTGTGCGGCTTCAGTATATATGTGAAGTCCTTGTGGGTGGCAGGGCCTGATAACTGTGTCCCTGTCAACTTATGTAAATGTGACTGTTTAATAATGGCAGAACTGCAGCTTCCCACCAGTGGCTGTCGATGTGTCAGTGGGAGTGGGACCTCCCTTGTGACATGCTGATTATTTAAGTTAGTGGGTTACAACTAGAGGGCATCCTGCAGTCTCTGACAACGTTCACCTTCCTCACTTGACCCTATGGAGTAGATTGAAGAAATGTTATCCAGCCATCAACCATTACTTATACACACTTCTCCCTATGCAGTGACACCGGAGTCTCCGGGAGCCTATCCCAGCTCTCTTCGGGCAGAAGGTGGAGTACACCCATGACAGGTATCAAAGACATGTAAAGAAGTCAAATAAAAGAGGAACTGAACTTCTCCTGGTACTGTAAGTCATCGTAAGCATGGACATATTATAAGACAAGAGGTCCCTGGCCACACACTTGCGAAAAACCTCCACTATCTCTTTTATTTGTACATCATAGTTGAAAGAGACCCAAACTGATTTTCAGTCTCTATGTGGGTGATTTGGGTCTCTGTGGTCTTTGTAGCCTCTTCTTCTTTTTGCCTTGTATCATTTCAAGGCACACTAATATTTTATTGACATTTTGTGTGTTATCTTTTTTACATGGTGGTGGCACGTTGGCTTTGATGTTTTTAATCATTTTATATCTACTTATAGTTGTTTTGGTTAATTTTGAATGTCTTTGTAGTTGCTTTTGATTATTAAGTATCTTTTTAGCCTTTTTGGGGGGCAGGGGAGGGGTTTGTGGTGGTGGGGGGCCCCTTTATGTGTTGGCTATGATGAAATGTCCAACCTGAACTCATGGAAAAGCAAACATGAAATAGCTTTGTGGTCCATGGTGTGATGTGTTTTGGTTTCACAATAAAGACTCGAAAAATGGACAGTGCAAATGTTTTACTTACACTGTTCATGTTACAGGTCCAGCTTCAATTTTGAGATATTCAGGATTCTTATCCATCCACTTACAGTGTTTCAGTCTTGTCCAAAAGCAATCATAGGGAGCACTAGCGGAGCAGGCAGGGGGGGCGCCCCCCCCGGGCCCACTGCTGCGTGGGGGCCCACGCCGAAGAGGGAAAAAAAAGTGTGCTGAATAAAATAAGGAAAGTTGTTTAAAAAATAAAATAAATAGTTCCTTCTCCCCGTGTGTGTCTGCCTGTCATGCACGGGTTCGTCTGTTTAAGGCTGATTTATGGTTCCGCGTTACACCAACGCAGAGCCTACGGCGTAGGGTGCGCGTCACTGCGTACCCTACGCCGTAGGCAATGCGTCAATTTAACGCGGAACCATAATTCAGGCTTTACTTTTAGCCAGTTGTCGCATCAGAGCCTTAAAGCAGGAAAGTCATGCTGAGTTTCAGCAGCTGAAGTTGATTAAAAACTCTGGGCTGCATGGATGAGGCCAGACTATCAAACCTCACCTTGCTCTCAATCGAGAGGGACTTCGCCGTTGATGAGAGCAAGTGATTGTGACCAAAAAGACGAGTCAATAAGAAATCCAGTGCTGAGGTTGCCAGATCTGACAGGTTCCAGCCCAAATACAACGTAAAACCCACCGGAATGATGAAAAACCAGCCCGAATCTTACATTCTCTGTTAAAACCATAAATGCGTAATACATTTCATCTTCACATTACAAAATAACCCAAAAAAAGTTCACGCTCCAAACAAAAACTGCAATAAAATTGAGCTGAAACCTGCCCAACCTGGCAACACAGATTTAGAACATCCGCAGGAGATTCTCCTCAAAAAGAGGAAATAAACTCTTTAATTAGTAAAATGAAGACTCTTGGATTGAGATTTAAGACAGATTAAGATATTTAAATGCCCTATTTAAGCAAAAATTGAGAGACAGTCAACACGTTTCTCAGAGAGGTTAAAGTCTGGACCCCACGGTAGCCAATCTATGGGTAAAACATATTTAATGCTGCTACAATCACTCTTACACAGTTTGAGTTCATTTAATCTGGACATTTCACAATATGGCCACGCTATTAAGGGAGAAAAGATCATTGAAAAGATCTAGCTATTCATAATATTGAGGTAGTCAGGTGACATTTGTTTGGTGGGATATAACCTTGTGAACGTAAGCCCGAGGACCTAAAGTAACAATCCTAACCAGCTTGTATGATAGGCACTAAACATGCTGTGTGCATCATTTCATCTACCAGTCTTCTTGCACTGAGATGCACTTCTTACTCTGACACACATCTTTTTTTACGTTACATTGCCTGAGTTTTCATTGTTAGATCCTATGTGCCATTATTGCATGGTCTGCAAATGGCTTCAAAGATTGCGTAACCTGATTTGAAAAAGCTCAAAATAAAAATGCGGCAGATTCATATGCACCTCTTTATAGGAATCTGATTGTTTCCCAATTAACATTTCACTGAGCGAGGAGGAAAAGGGATATTGGCAGCATGACATTGTCATTTTCATGTCTAAACTGACACCTGGGGACGCCCAGTGTCCTTCCAAATCCACTGACAGCAGGGCAATGAATAACAGCTTGGATAAAAAGTATGAACATACATGGCTTTGATTGGGTGGCCAGTCGAATGCTCAAATATTTCATTTCCTCTTCCAGAAATGTTATTTGTAATTTCAACTTTCATTTCATTCTCACAAATGGATTTTTCTACCAGCACATGTTTAGCTGGGAACCTTTTCACAGAAATATGGCTGTATTTGAAAAGACGGTTTATCTTTATTTTGCCTATTTAATCATTCCATCTGGTGAGGGTTGAGAGTTCTTGGTTTTGTCAGACTTTGATAGCTGACCTTTTATGACATCTAACGATGTGTTCAGAAAGACCACATCGTTAGATCTTAATGTGAATACATTTAAGAAGCTAAGCGTAAGCCAAATCCAAATCACTCAGCGACAAGGAAAAAAGAAAAGTGTGAATTTCTCTGAAGTTGAAGAGCTTTGTTTATTTGAAAAGCTTTCTTCTCACCCTAGTAGGGATTTCTGAATGTGATCTTAATCTCTTTATTATCTTTGAAGGCATTTCACCTATCGGACCTTTTGAATAAGCCTAATCTGAGAAAAATAGCAAAATATTGAGTTCTGGCTGTGACTGATAAAAACTCTTTTTTTCCCCTCACTGTGCTACTTTCTCCCTTTTGAGGACAAACAGACTCCTTTTAAGCAGCTAAAGAGCAAAAACCTTTAATCATAAGGCAAGGTGACCGAGCACTGTGGTTATCAGGCTCGCTCAGCATGTGCACACTAACGCTGTCAGATATGCACAACACAAAGACAAAGACACTCACCCCCACGCTTTACATCGACATACATGCATAGTTTTCACACCATTCCCTCTCTCTTTCATAAGGTTTGAGTTTGTCTTTCATATGAATGCATCTTCCCCTATTTTGTGACATACTGTTGGGTTCGGAAGTATTTGGACACTTAGAGCTTTTACGATTTTGCCTTTATACAACACTGCAGTAAAATTGAAATAAAACAACTGACATTGGATCAAAGTGAAGACGTCCAGCTTCAGTTTAAGAGCTTCCACTAACATATGGCATTTAATCATTACGGAATTAAATCCACTGTAAGCAGAGTACCTCCAATTTCAGGGCCTCAAACGTATTTGGATTGCTGACTGAAAAAGAAGCTCTTGAGCTGATATCAAGTACTCCAGCATGGGCAGTTTGGAGGGTGATTGACTGGAAATACCACAAGATGCTCGGAGATCTCAATGACACTTAAGATGGCCTTCATGAAGCGGAAAAAACTAAAGAAATATATGTATATACAGGACTGTCTCAGAAAATTAGAATATTGTGATAAAGTTCTTTATTTTCTGTAATGCAATTAAAAAAACAAAATTGTCATACATTCTGGATTCATTACAAATCAACTGAAATATTGCAAGCCTTTTATTTTAATATTTCTGATTATGGTTTACAGTTTAAGATTAAGATTCCCAGAATATTCAAATTTTTTGAGATAGGATATTTGAGTTTTTCTTAAACTGTAAGCCATGATCAGCAATACTAAAATAATAAAAGGCTTGCAATATTTCAGTTGATTTGTAATGAATCCAGAATGTTTGACATTTTTGCATTACAGAAAATAAAGGGCTTTATCACAAATTCTAATATGCTGAGACAGTCCTGTATGTATGTATGTGTCTATCTATCTATATATATATATATATATATATATATATATATATATATTAGTTGACTTTTACAACTAATTTTAAATTAAACAGGCTTCTACTTGGACACCTGTATTAGCTTTACCTTAGCTATCAAGTTCATACATATCATTTTTAAATAGAATAAATAGTTTTATGATAAAAATCACATTTTCCTAGTTTTACATTGGTTGTACCACCTGACATGGAAAGTGTACCAGCCTACCTACGAGTTAAAAGTAGCTATTTTTATCAATATTTGAGCAAGATCTACAAACCTTTTCACTCTGCCATAAAAGTCACCGTGGGACCTCTGGCTGATGCACCACCCTGTTCACTGTTATTACCTCTTAACTTCACAATAAAAGTCCCATGTTTACGGTTGTACCACCCTGACATTGCTGGAACATAAATTGCTGGACAAAAGTTTTTCAATTATATCAACAGCTTTAAAACTATTTATATTTGTAAAATTTGGTTAATTTGAAAGGTTTCAAACATTAAATAATGCCATAGTATTTTATCTTGAATTTCTTATCATTAAAAGGCCATTTTTAATAGTTTTCTTAGTCTGTTAATTTGCACAGACGGTTGCACCGCCTGACATTTTGGGGGTTTGAGATGCCAAACCGTAAAATAATATGTATTATTTGAATGTACCTAAAAGGTATTCAAACTAAATAGATTTTATAGAATAAAGTGATATATGTCATAAATTGATTAAAATTATTTCAAAGGGAAATAATGCACCCGGACACACAAATATGCATGTCATGTCATTGACCCCTATACCAACCTCTCAAGTATCTTAAAAAAGCAAGGGAGAATGGATATAGGACGATAATTTGAAAATACAGATGGATCATCAGCTTTAAACAGTGGGATGACCCTGGCAAGTTTTAAATCTTGTGGGATAATACCAGATTCAAGTGATGAAGAAAAAATACACATATATATATATATATATATATATATATATATATATATATATATATATATATATGTATATATATATATATGTATGTGTGTGTGTGTGTGTATCTGTGTGTGTGTGTGTGTGTGTGTGTGTGTGTGTGTGTGTGTGTGTGTGTGTGTGTGTGTGTGTGTGTGTGTGTGTGTGTGTGTTTATATATGTGGCCATGTGATACACTGGCAACCTGTCAAGAGTGTACCCCTGCCTCTCGCCTGTAATGTGCTCCGACAGACCCCCGTGAACTTACAGGATAAAATGGGTATAGAAAATGGATGGATATACAGTATATATGTTTATATATGCATGAAATAATTTCATGCAGTTAATCAAACTGACTGTGTCTCTTGAGTGTACTACACAACACAGGCCATAACAAGACAGTCATCATAAAGCATTTGGAGCAGACAGGCTTTATACTGTAAGCAGAATATCATAGCATTTGATATGACAGCCAAGCCTGGAGTGCAGGGCGCTAAGCCTACACCATGGGACATGCTGGTTTTTATTAGTCATGGTTTCACTGCCCAGCCTGCTTTTACTGTAAAAAATATGAGAAAAGCAGTTTACGCACCAAAACCAGAATAGCCTGTATACAATATATCAAAATAGCTTGGTGCCATATATATCACATGCATATGAAAATGGTGATTTAGAGAAATGCGCCTTTTCATTTCTCCCAGTGTATCCTGTTTATTGCATGTAGTTGTCAATCTGTCATATTCCTGCAGGGTTTCATACATCAACGCCTTTTGTCACAATGTGATTTTCATATTGTATTCTTAAGTCTTTCTGTTCATCAGTTGCTTTCATTCATACTTTCTTAAACTGTATCTGAATCAGTAGCTTTTTTGTTGTTGTCTTTGCTGTGTTCCCCCTTTCTTTTTCTCCAAGATACCATGACTCTATTCTCCATGTTTAGATCAGCAAACCAATTCAGTTTGTTAATATTCATCAAAAATGATTTGTGCAAACAAAATAACTGAATGCCAGTCCCTGTATTTCTTCTTGGTCTCGTTTTTGAATTTGTTTTGTTTTAATATTCATAATTTTATGTTCCCAAACTCTCAAATGTACAAATAAAGATCCTGGAGATTTTTTTCTTTGCGTTCCTGATAATAGATATTAACTCGAGTGATTACATTTGATCAGATCTCACTTTGTCATACCATACATAAACACGCACATTTGTCATTTCTGTTTTCAAATCACAAAGGCAATGTTTGCGTTTTGTTGTTTTTACTTAAATCAGTGGCAGACAGCAATGCGCTCCCATCACTTCCTGTCCCGATCCTGCAGATGATTTACTGCTAACACAAAGGACATCACTCGAGTGGGCGGTTCATCATGGTGGTCCAGGACAGTTTTATGAGCTGAATATGTAGTCTGGGTGATCAGATCCAAACAGCTCTTCAGAGAATAACTGAACTCTTTCTACATGTGAAAAATCCGACGTGGCACACAATAATAACCAGTGTTGGGCCACAGTCCTATGTGAACCTGGGAAACCTCAATTTCTTTAAGGCTTCAACTTAACTTTAAGGCCCAGCTCTAAGGCCTAACTCTGAGACCAGCCTCAATTTTATATTCTCTGTACAGACCTCCCACTATTCAAATCCCATCTCAAAACTCACCTTTACATAACTGCTTTTAATGTGTGATCAATGTCCCGTGTCATGTAGGTGTCCTCATGTACTGTCCTGTGTCATGTAATTGTCCTATGTGTACTGCTTTTATGATTTTTACTAATGTAAAGCGTCTTTGAGTGCATAGAAAAGCGCTATACAAATAAAATGTATTATTATTATTATTATTATTATTATTAAGACCACATTGTCTTAACGTTGACCACATGGTCTTAAAACAAAGGAAATTAAGGAATGACTCCAAAGCCCAGCGGGCTTTGCAGTTTATTGCCTTTTGGGGCAATAAGAGGGGTATTGTGAAAGTGACGCGCGGACAGTGCATAGGTCAGTCACCCTGATTACAGCAGGCCCTCCTGCTGACGCGAATAGGGCTCTGCTGGTGGTTAAATAACAGTGGTTTCCCAAATCACACTCTCTCCGACTTTTTTCACCACAAGGGAAACAACCATGGTCCTTACGTTTTGTAAGGATTACACCTCATCTCTGATCAGTGTGACTAGCACCAGCCGAGGAGCCATCCCGCCAGCTGTGCTCATGAAAGCCCACGTGTTACCAAGAACCAGCGAATGCATCCTCCGTCCACCCGCGTTACAACGGAGTGACCTGCAGTTGAGTGTGTTTGCTGTTGTTTTGTTTTGCTTATTACTGTGTAACGCGCCAACGGTCTCTCAAGCGGCCCGATGATCGTTACGTTTGTATTATTATATTGTTACGAGACCGTGTAATTGGACCTATATAATGTGTGGTGGTGGATTTGGCTCCACACACTGGCTCCTGAGGAACCCCCCGCCGCAGTTCTGTAAAGCATGCGTCCGCTATCTCTCTTTGGGGTTTTACGTGACGTTGTCCGCTATCCGCTATTTTCCTTTTGATCCACATTACGTGACGTTGTCCTGACACACACACACACACACACACACACACACACACACACACGTAGATGATCCGAAGTTTGTGTATAATGTTAAGTTGCTGTTTATGTGTAGTCTAGGCATCGGAATTTATCGCAAGTGTTGTTTCATTACACTTGTGTAAATAAATTCTGATTCATTTGAATGAGAGAAGTTGTTTGTGTTTATTTTATACATATTTTTCACGGCTGCGGGTTGCAAAGGTCTGTTATTCTGTAAGTCACCCCTGGCAACAGGCTGGCACACAGAATAACAGTTACTTAGAGACTGATTTTGCTATTTAGTTATTATTTCCTGATAAGTCAGGTGGTGACCCGTTTTGATTTATTAATTTTGATCATTCATTTTGATAAGTCATCTTCTTTATTAATTATTAATAACTATCTTAAGACAATTATTAATAACTCTTTAATAACTGAACCAGCACTCCCTTTGTTGCACATCAGTCAGGATTGGGTTGACTGTCTGTATTTATCCAACTGGAAGAGGGAAATTCTGCTCGTGATAAAACATGAGATATGTAGAGTAGACCCAAGTTGCTTCGTCAGTTAAAGAAGAAATAGAAATAACACTGTAGTTGTTTTCTGCTGTAAAAGTGTCTGCATATTTTTAGTATGCTCTAATTACAACGGCAAAAAAGAAATATGAAATATTCAAAGAAGTTTAAAATTCTACCGAATGATCTGGAAAACTGCAAAGTACAGTCTGACAGGTACATCTACCATCTTGGGGTTTGATGCTTGAATCTACCGTATTTTGTGGACCATTTGGCACACCGCATTATAAGGCACTATAAATGAACAGATCTATTTTCATACATACTGTAAGTCGCATCAGGTTATAAGGCGCATGATAAAACATATATCAAGTAAAACTAAACAGTCTGGTAAGTCGAACTTTATTCAATTCATTCACAATAACTCGAATATGGTTCAGTTTTAACAAACAAGGAAAAATACACTCACATTTTAAATCATTCGTCTTCCACGAATCCACAAATAAAAAGTGGAGGAGGTAAGCGTTGTATTACATACTGTTTTCTGATTGGGTTCATCATTGCCAGCGATAGCGGACACCTAAAGTTAGTGTGAGGTTGGAACAATGTTGCATTCCAACATTTGATCATAATTCTATTATGATATAGATTTGAAACTTGGGTTTACGCTAAAAACCTAACGTTGGCTTGACGTCTAATTACAGTAAGGTAGCATTGACTGGATTTTGGATGATGGTTGCTCACCAGCACTACATAATTAGTTATCTAACACTGTCTGACGTTGCAACACATATCCAACTCCAGACCTACTTTAATGTGTAAGCTGAATGGTCCAACAATCAATCAAGCGGAGCGACTTCGCTACCAAAGTCGCACTAAAACATTTTGACCGATTTTTGAGCGCAGTGTACCACAATAAAATTGGTTCGAGGTCAGTAAACACAACAAAATTCATACATAAGGCGCACCTGATTATAAGGACCACTGCCGATTTTTGAGAAAAATTAAGGATTTCAAGTGCGCCTATAGTGCGTAAAATACGGTATGCCCCACGTTTATTCCAAACAGATTCAATTCAATTTATTTAAATTAAATTATACTTATAGAGCATCTATTACAACAGAAGTTGTCTGTAGGTGCTTTCCAGAGACCCAGAACATGACCCTAAGCAATTATTAGAAATATTAGAAATATTAGAAATATATTAGAAAAACCTTAAGCCAAACAGTGGCCAGGAAAAACTCCCCTTTAGGAGAGAAGAAACCTTGAGCAGGACCTGGATCATAAGGGGGGACCTTCCTGCCAGAGGCCAGCTGGGAAGAGCAGGAAAAGAGAGAACTAGACAGAAAGAATGAAAAACAGAGAGAGGATAGATAGAGAAACGATGTTTAGCTGGTACACTATGGGGACGACTATACAAGCAGATGTAGACAGCAGACAGTGAGGTGGTCGGAGGGCAGGACTGCAGGTCAGGATGTCAGCAGACATCCATACAGAAAGGTGGAAGCAAGCAGTGGGATGATCAGAGAGTGGGACTGCAGGTCAGCATGCAGCTCCTGAAGCTCTGGCCTGCAAACATGCAAAGAAGAGAAACGGAGGGGGTTCATGCTTTACATTTGAAGACCAGTAACGTGTCCTCTCAGATCCCTCCTGAGGTCTTTGCTCAATGTCTTCAAACCGTCATCCAAGCCGTGCAACATCAACAGCTTCATGTGAAAGCACTGGCAATTAATTTCCTGACCAGTCCCTCTGGAGGCTGGCGCTCAGTGGTGACCCCTTCCATCCCTGAAATGTACCTGCTGTTTCACCACATTCTCCCACGAGACACAGTCCACCCACCTCCATATGGCATTGCAGCTCAGTGGTTCCTTTGGCGAGCGAAAGGGCTTTCAGTTTACAACTTCCACACCAGAGAAGTGTCTGTGTGAGGGCATTTGTGATGTGACGTATCAGTCAAAAACGTTTTCACCATGGGGAGTTTAAGTTTAAGAACAATCACAGGGTAGAATCTGACTTTTTGTAATATTTGCAGATTTCCAAGTTAATAATTCATGAAAACAATCACAAATAAATAACTCCTGGCATATGGTAATTGTTTTACTCTAAATCTGTCCTGATATAACGGAAGAAGCTTCTGTTAGATTCAAACAAATCTGCAGGGATTAAATGTTTTGTTTCCATTAGTTAGACTATTGCCATGAATTATTCAGTTTTAAAAACAGGTCTGTATTTTACATGGAATACTTTGCTTGGATCATGCCCTGCCCTCTTATTTTGATAAAAGCAGCTTACATGTTTAATAAGGATTTATTCCAACAAAAGTTGCCCACAAAGCTGAATTGAGCTGTTTTGTGACACACAGAGACGGTTCATGTCAATGTTTTGACTTTTTATCAGCTTTAGTTGAGCATTTATGCCTTTTGGAAATTATGACATTTTGCAGGGGTGCCAGCGCAGCTACTACCCATTTGTACTGACATTCTAAGCCTAAAATGCTCTTTTTTTTTTTTTTTTTACAATAATTTATGCATTTTTTTCTTCAAAGTTAATGACTGTGTTATTGGTCCACCAAGTACTTGCAATCACAAGAACTGTGTGGAAAAAAGCAACTATTTGATTTAATGTTTTTCATGGTTTCATTGGTCTTTCTTTGTTGGTCTTATGATGTTCAGCTCTGAGGGTCGGGACCCAAAGTGGCCCATTGATCCATCTTCAGTGTGTTTCGAGGCTTTGCCTCAGGTAATCGTAACTAGGGGTGTCAAATTAGTGTGTTAATTGCGATTATTTAATTACAGGAATATTTAGCGTGTTATTTTTTTTAAATGCTTAATCTATTTTTAAATCTCTAATTTACATTTCTGTTTGCGAGTTGCCTTTATTATGAAATCTGTCTTTGTGCTTGAGTTGTTAGGGGCTGAAAACAATGGTCAGTCCCACCTTGAAGTGGACATTTATCGGCTGCCACTGCGTTGTGAGAGTGATATGTGTTCTTTGTGGAAAGGAATTTGCTCACCACCGAAGCAGCTCAAGTTTAGCCACATAAACGCAAAGCACCCGGTTGGGAGCGCAGACACAGCTAACGTTAGCGGCTAAGATTTTAGCAATTTATCAAGCCACAGCAACGCTCTTCACCAAACTAGACTCGAGGAGAGCACCCCGCACATGTGCACGTCTGCAACAGAGAGGCTGGTCAATTTTCTTGCCAAGTGGATGTAAATGGCTAGGACTGCATCTGCTCAAGTCTGTTAAGAAAATAAATAAATGACTTTATAAAGCCACTTTTTCTCAGCAATTTTTAGGTGAGAATTAGATTAATTACAGATGTTGATTTATTAATCTAAAAAAAAATGTAATCGCTTGACAGCACTAATCGTAACGCTCTCAGCTAAAGCTACACATTTTTGAGTCCTTTTGGAACTACTTCTCAGTTGCTGCACTTTATTTTATCTCATATTTGTGCATGAAAACACTGTACAATCTGAAGGTTTAAACTGCATCTTTTCACCGAATAAATTTGAACTTCAAAGTTTTCCATGATCTGGGTTGAAGCTCGTTATAAAGGCCGATAGTGGGTTCCAAAGCCGGACCAGTTGAGAACCACGGGTTAAGAGAACACCAGTAAATTGTACTCATCTGTCATCAGACATGAATCCCCGACCTGAAAAAGCACATATTCACTGCACAGCCACTTCATTAGGTACACCTGGTATTTCTAATAAAGAGCAAGAGGGCACAACTCATACTAAGGAAAATCTGATGCCCCACGACTATAAAGCACACAAAGAGTAGAATGTGAGATTCGCTGAATAATTTAGCGACTGTATTAGCATTAGCTCTGCTCCTCTGGTTCACTTTAAGCGTCTTGTGGCAGATGTGAAGGTCACACATTGTTCAGTGCATGTCTCCTTGAAGCTGTTCTGTTCCTAAACCAGTGATGTCAAGTGTTTTTTGAAAAGCACCATGTTTATCCTGCAAAAAAGTCACAACAACTTTTGTAATAGTTGAGCCCATTGCTACTGTTAAATAAATAAGCTGCAGTCCAGAGGCAGGTCCTCTATTTTCATTGCACTTTATACTCAAAATACCCAAGACTGAGGGTCTTAGGTGGTATCTGTTTAAACCCAATATCTTCATGTACGATATTGGATTAACAAAGTTCGACTGTACTGACTGCAATTTAATTATCAACGTCAAAGTTGAGGTTTAACACATGCCTGCATTGTTCCTCTTATAACAAGCGATTATTAAATCTTTAACACAATTAGACTGACACGTGTGGAAAGGAGGCAAGGATTTCTACGGGGCAGAGACACTGAGTCAGCCTTATGTGTTTCACTGACCTTCACATCTGTAAACATGTACTGTTCACTAAATCCAAATTGGATTTATTTAATAAGGTAAAATGCTTGAGTGTACAGATATGGTGTAAATACACAAGGACGCCACATTTCTGCTGATGTTTTCGTGAAGATCAATTCAGAATGGCTGATTGCAATGTAATCCACAGTCTAATTATAAGATGACTTCTCCCTTGCAGCATTTTAATCTCATTCTGCCTGACGTTTGTTCTTTCCTTGTAATGTTCCCCAGGCTTTTCAAGGAATCCTGATTCCCATGCTTGTCAGAAGTAACGTGCAATATGCCTGAATGATTTGTATGTATGAAAACTGCTTTGTTTAGATCTCATTAAAAAATAGATAAAACACTTTTCATGATGCACAAATTATTTTTTTATTTCTGTATTCCAAAAGTGACAGCTTGCCTTTAAACCCTACATTGCTCTATAAAAGCAGTTGAATAAGTTACACTAACTTCCACAAGTCTTGATAACCTTTTACAAAATACTCCCCAGCATGCCTAATACACACTTCAAACATGCACAAACACACACATTTGCATTTGAGCTAATCCTAGAGGTGCAATCAATGCGGAAATACTTGGCATCAGCAGTATGGCAGCATATGCAGCACAGCAAGCATAGCAATGAGTATCCAGCAAATCAAGCCTTAGGAATGGGAACCATAATAAATAAAAGTGGGAAGGGTCAATACCAGTTATTGACGAGTCCATGAAGCATGTACTTCAAAGGCTTTTTCCTTTTCTCTTGTTTGCTTTCTATCAGCCCAGCAGGGAAACGAGTCCGTCCCGTATGTGTCAACCCAGAATCATGAATGCTAATGCCATGTCTTCTGGAGTTAACTTTGTTGTTCTGCACAAGGGAACTTCAAAATCTTATGATAAATTAGTCCGTAGAGGGATCCTGGGAACATTAGACCTTGGGCACTTTGGTTAAACATACACATGCGCACAAAAGTAAGCCTAAAGGGAGAACGCACAAACACCAGCTTACACACTGCATATACAGTATCTCGCCGTGTGATTGTCGTATATTAAGGGTCTCAGTCCATGGGAGTCATGCAAATTGCTACTTGTGTCTACATGCGGTTTGTGTACAAATCAGAGTGGGAATTATGTGAAATTATAAGCTAACAGTGCTTTGACTTTTTCATCTCAAAGCAGGTATTCTTGTCTGTCTTATTACATGAGCTGAAGCAATTGTGCCTAACGCATATTTTCAGTGGTGCAAATATCAAGACCGAAAACTCTTTCTTTTGTTCTTTTATTTTTACCCTGATATGACCACTATTATTAAAAAGAATACTTCTAAAAGAGTAGGATAAGCCAAAGGCACACGGAGAGCTAAAACCATTTTAAAACCTCTTTACACTGTATTGGAGCTGTATCAGAGTTGGAGCTCACTGAACTTGTACATGTTCGGCTAGATTTCAACAGTAATCCCAAATGAAAAGGCTGAAATCCATTTTAACCAGCAGATGGGATGATGGAGAAAGACTTAGGAAGCCTATGGAAGCACAAAAGTCTTGATTTTAGTAATTTATTTACTTGTTTTTGCAAATGTTCGAACTCGATGAATATTCAGAGGTGAATTCTGATCCAAAATGCTTTCCACTCATTTATCATTCATGGATGGATGGATTGGTGAAGGCATTTTTTTTTATTCATGAAAGGGAGTAACACAATACAAAAAGCCAAGCTGTATTTTTTTTTGTGCTTTTTTCTTGTCCATATCGTGCCAACATGGTTTGATTTGTGGTTGTGGCTGCAAAACGGAAATACTGGGTCACTATCTGCATTTCTAGGTGTTATGGGTCTTTAAACAAGTTATTTGAAGGATTTAGTGAGATCTAGTGTTGACTTTGCAGACTGAACGAGCAGAATTTGTTTTGCATAATTTTAATCTTTCTAAATATGAGGGCCGTCTGAGCATGATAAACATTTTTTTAGGAAGTTTTATTGTTTTTGTTTTTTTTTGTCTTTTAGTTTGTCCACTTTTAGCTGTGTTTTCTTCAGATACAGACTCCGTACAGCACTTCTTAAAATAGTATTTACAGGTGGTATCAGAAATGATTACATCGAATATGTAAAAAAAAAACATATGGATTTGTGGAAAAATGTGGGGCAAAGAAAGGGTAAAAAAAATATATATATATATTTACAACTCCTTTGTTTTGATAAACATATCTCCTTTCTGCATATTCTTAATCAGCCTTTTATGGCTGCATACTGCATCTCCTTCACTCTGCAGTCCAGATGATCACAGCTGGACTTAGCTTAGGTTATTGGATAGACCTATATCGCTCTGAAGATCCAACAGAGCCTTGATATTTGTTTTAAGCCTTTAACAGTAAATATAAGTAAGACAAGAGCTATAATTGTTATTAAATTAATCAGAATGAAAGAAATGAGGTTAACTCACCAGGCCACCATTTTTATTGGCAGCAAAAAAAAAAAAGAAGCTAATTTCTACCAACTTAGATCATTTATTTTTCCATTTGTTTTGTCTGTGGAAACAATCCCTTATTTGACAAAGACCTTGTACATAGATATATTGAGCTGTCATGGTGACATTTTCTTTAGTGGTTCTTTCAAAAGAAGCTCCATCCTTTTACCGGCAGACATGGCTAACTGTGCTGTGGCCTTAGAGGAGGAATGTGCCCTGTTGCTATCCTCAAACTTTTCACATTAATACTATTGACCCAAGTCGTCTTAAGGGGAACAGTGGGCCTTTAAATTCACATGCACAACAATCTCAGCAGATTGATGTGACTCTGGAGTAAGTAACTCTATTGATTTCATTTCACGAGGCATTCAATTCAGAAGATCATAGACCTGACAACGAGATTGGGTTGTCATGGATTTTCTCCATTAGGTCAAAGAGTCTCAGACCATAATTGTTTTTTATTACTTTCTCACGCTAAAAACACACCCATACATCATATTTCTGTCTATTGCCTGGTATAACACACAGACACATCTCTTAGATACTGTCTATTTGATAAGCCCCGGACCTTTGGTGAAATGAGGCTGCCCACTGAAATGTTATTTTTTTTGCTTTTCGCGTTGCAGAAATAGACAAGCTTTTTACAATACTGTTAGGCCGATCATTATTTTATCCATCCGGAATGCAGTCAGTTAAGTCTAGATTAATCTGCCCCCCCTTTTCTTTTTGAGTTGTCTGACCAAACAGAACAGGTGTAAATTTACGCTAATGTGGCATTTGTGAACGTGCATACTGTATCTGAAAATGTATTTTCCTGCTGTGAAAGACAGACTGCCTCACGCTGAATTCTCTTCGGGTTTAGCAACAGATTTGGGCCAATTGACTTATCAAGCCTCCTTCAATGGTTAGTTATGGATGTGTACACTGCATCTTGCACGAACAGGCACTGGACCTGCCTGGACTGACAATTATCACAAAAGCAGAGGGCTAATTAAAGTTTGATTAAGTTCTAAGTGTTCTTGAGGGTATGTGGAGAGGGAGGGGGTGTTGGGAGGAGTTCCACCCAAGATCACACGGTGTCTGTCAGAGGCAAGAGCTGTGAAATTGGATTGTTGGCCATTACCAACCTTTGACCCTTAAGTACCCACAATGTTTAGCGAATTCAGCAGCTGAAAAGGACTCGCATGAGAGAGAGGAAAATACTTGCGCTGGATGTTGTCTCGGGCAAGAAGTATGAAGAGATAATCAGTAGAGAACGAGCCACTAATGATGTCTAAAAGGAATTGAAGGAGATTCTTTTTCCTGATCAATATAAGCAAAGAGATGGAAACTGTGCAGCCCGTACGGTCTGTATTTGTCTCGTCAAATGTTAGAAATAGAACTTTTCCAATATTTCAGCACACCTTAACATCAGAAAGGAATGTGCAATGTCAGAAACTGCATCCGCCTGGGAGCCAAGTCACTGGCATGAAGAGGGGATGCATTGCCCCCTTAAGGGGAGCAGCGGCCCTGCTTGCTCAACAGTACAACGGTGGAATCCGCCGATGTCCCCCATTCTGCTGCATGCTTTACTGAACCTGACATGCACTGCATCTGCATGGAGAGGCTGCTTTACTAATTCATGACATGCATATTAATGGCACACCTTTTTGGGGCAGACAGTAATATGCAAAAGATGGCTCCAGGTTGTATTTTTAAAGAACAGGAAGAGTGAAGTCAGGTGGAAGAGTAAAGGACAATGGATGACAGCCAGGCAGGAAAAAAAAACACTCTAATGGCTGGTGTACAGATTTCTGGGGGGACTTCTGCACATGTGCTACAGCGTCTGCACATTTCACTCAGTGGCTCTGGCTCCTGCGTGTTAACAAATGTAATTATGATAATGGACATTAATGGTTTTATAAGTAAGCACTAATGGCTGTAGAGTTTGAGCATGTACATAGCACTGCACCTCACCTTCACATCCCTCTGTGAATTCAATCTTTCCCCAAGTCAGATAAGTGAATCAGAAGAGCGAAATCTTCATTACTTGACACAGGGGCGTTGTGTTGCGATTCTCCTGCCTGAATCTTTTAAGCTTCGTCTCACAAGCTCCAAAGCTTGGCTGCAGAGGAAAAACACATTGTTTCACTTCTACGTTTCCACCTGCTCTCATCTTCTCCCTGTTTAAGAAGATTAGCTATTGTGCCTTCTGTCTTTGTAGAACTCCTCCCTTTTCTCTTCTTCTCGTTCTCTCTCTCTCTCTCTCTCTCTCTCTCTCTCTCTCTCTCTCTCTCTCTCTCTCAAAAAAGACAAAGAAATCCAGTTTCAGCACTTTAAAGCTGAATTCCCCCTCCCCCTCCTCTTCTCCCATCTCGCTGCTCTACTCTTGGCTGGGGGTTAGGGGATGAAGAGCTGTCTTATTGGGTGTCTGCACATCAAACTGAGTGCCAGGGTTTCTTCTTTCTTTTCAGATTTGGATCTTCTTCTTATTTTCTTCCTTTCTTTGCCTCGTAAAATTTTGGACATATCTACATTTTCTTCTGAGGTCTAACGGTCCCACTCCGCCCTCTAAATGGTCCCTCTGCACCACTTGTCTTCTCTGCTCAGTTTTTCTGCACTGTGCAGGTACTGGCACGCCCATCTATCATTGTCAATCACTGTTTTTAAAACTCAACGGGCACACATTGATTACCACTGGATAAAGAATAAAGCATGATGCAAATTTCAGATTAAGGTCGATAATGGAATAATAAGTGCAAACCATGAACTCTTAGTGAATGTGGTCAAACATGCCCTCCACCCCCTATTGGAGGAAATGCGCAGACCAAGCAAGGGTAGAGATTGTGTTATCACTGCCCTTTTTCCTGTAATTCATTAACACCTCAGAGACCTGGGACCTTGTGTCAGAGTCTGTAAATGCCACCATTAAGGAAGAAAAGAGAGGATGCAAATACATCTATAAAGAGAGATACCAAGAGATGTACCAGTACTATTAGATATGTAAATTAGGATGTCAGCATGTTGAAATAAGTAATTTGCACCCAGTTCTTGTCAGGCTGGGTAATCCAGTAGTCTGCTATAGAAAGTCAGTGGCAATGATTGATATACTCATTGGATGTTAATATTTACAAGGGAAATGATCAGTTGCTCACCTTCTCACCTATCTCATATTATCATGTCCTTCAAGCTTAG